>NC_134485.1:12096318-12141318 GCF_040206685.1 Ascaphus truei | reverse complement strand
GAGGTCTGAGAGAGAGAGTGAGGTCTGAGAGAGAGAGTGAGGTCTGAGAGAGAGAGTGAGGTCTGAGAGAGAGAGAGTGAGGTCTGAGAGAGAGAGAGAGTGAGGTCTGAGAGAGAGAGAGTGAGGTCTGAGAGAGAGAGAGTGAGGTCTGAGAGAGAGAGAGTGAGGTCAGAGAGAGAGAGTGAGGTCAGAGAGAGAGAGTGAGGTCAGAGAGAGAGAGTGAGGTCAGAGAGAGAGAGTGAGGTCAGAGAGAGAGAGTGAGGTCAGAGAGAGAGAGAGTGAGGTTAGAGAGAGAGAGTGAGGTCAGAGAGAGAGAGTGAGGTCAGAGAGAGAGAGTGAGGTCAGAGAGAGAGTGAGGTCAGAGAGAGAGTGAGGTCAGAGAGAGAGTGAGGTCAGAGAGAGAGTGAGGCCAGAGAGAGAGAGTGAGGTCAGAGAGAGAGAGTGAGGTCAGAGAGAGAGAGGTCAGAGAGAGTGAGGTCAGAGAGAGAGAGTGAGGTCAGAGAGAGAGAGAGAGTGAGGTCAGAGAGAGAGAGTGAGGTCAGAGAGAGAGAGTGAGGTCAGAGAGAGAGAGTGAGGTCAGAGAGAGAGAGTGAGGTCAGAGAGAGAGAGAGTGAGGTTAGAGAGAGAGAGTGAGGTCAGAGAGAGAGAGTGAGGTCAGAGAGAGAGTGAGGTCAGAGAGAGAGTGAGGTCAGAGAGAGAGTGAGGTCAGAGAGAGAGTGAGGTCAGAGAGAGAGTGAGGCCAGAGAGAGAGAGTGAGGTCAGAGAGAGAGAGTGAGGTCAGAGAGAGAGAGGTCAGAGAGAGTGAGGTCAGAGAGAGAGAGTGAGGTCAGAGAGAGAGAGAGAGTGAGGTCAGAGAGAGAGAGTGAGGTCAGAGAGAGAGAGAGTGAGGTCAGAGAGAGAGAGTGAGGTCAGAGAGAGAGTGAGGTCAGAGAGAGAGAGAGAGAGAGTGAGGTCAGAGAGAGTGAGGTCTGAGAGAGAGAGTGAGGTCTGAGAGAGAGAGTGAGGTCTGAGAGAGAGAGTGAGGTCTGAGAGAGAGAGAGAGTGAGGTCAGAGAGAGTGAGGTCAGAGAGAGTGAGGTCAGAGAGAGTGAGGTCAGAGAGAGTGAGGTCTGAGAGAGAGAGAGTGAGGTCTGAGAGAGAGAGAGAGAGGTCTGAGAGAGAGAGAGAGTGAGGTCTGAGAGAGAGAGTGAGAGGTCTGAGAGAGAGAGAGTGAGGTCTGAGAGAGAGAGTGAGGTCTGAGAGAGAGAGTGAGGTCAAAGAGAGAGAGAGAGAGAGAGAGAGAGAGTGAGGTCTGAGAGAGAGAGTGAGGTCTGAGATAGAGAGTGAGGTCTGAGAGAGAGAGTGAGGTCTGAGAGAGAGAGAGTGAGGTCTGAGAGAGAGAGAGTGAGGTCTGAGAGAGAGAGTGAGGTCAGAGAGAGAGTGAGGTCAGAGAGAGAGAGTGAGGTCAGAGAGAGAGAGTGAGGTCAGAGAGAGAGAGTGAGGTCAGAGAGAGAGAGAGTGAGGTCAGAGAGAGAGAGAGAGTGAGGTCAAAGAGAGAGAGTGAGGTCAGAGAGAGAGAGAGAGAGTGAGGTCAGAGAGAGAGAGAGAGAGTGAGGTCAGAGAGAGAGAGAGTGAGGTCAGAGAGAGAGAGAGTGAGGTCAGAGAGAGAGAGTGAGGTCAGAGAGAGAGAGTGAGGTCAGAGAGAGAGTGAGGTCAGAGAGAGAGAGAGAGAGTGAGGTCAGAGAGAGTGAGGTCTGAGAGAGAGAGTGAGGTCTGAGAGAGAGAGTGAGGTCTGAGAGAGAGAGTGAAGTCTGAGAGAGAGAGTGAGGTCTGAGAGAGAGAGTGAGGTCTGAGAGAGAGAGAGTGAGGTCAGAGAGAGAGAGTGAGGTCAGAGAGAGAGAGTGAGGTCAGAGAGAGAGAGTGAGGTCAGAGAGAGAGAGTGAGGTCAGAGAGAGAGAGTGAGGTCAGAGAGAGAGAGAGTGAGGTTAGAGAGAGAGAGTGAGGTCAGAGAGAGAGAGTGAGGTCAGAGAGAGAGAGTGAGGTCAGAGAGAGAGTGAGGTCAGAGAGAGAGTGAGGTCAGAGAGAGAGTGAGGTCAGAGAGAGAGTGAGGCCAGAGAGAGAGAGTGAGGTCAGAGAGAGAGAGTGAGGTCAGAGAGAGAGAGGTCAGAGAGAGTGAGGTCAGAGAGAGAGAGTGAGGTCAGAGAGAGAGAGAGAGTGAGGTCAGAGAGAGAGAGTGAGGTCAGAGAGAGAGAGTGAGGTCAGAGAGAGAGAGTGAGGTCAGAGAGAGAGAGTGAGGTCAGAGAGAGAGAGAGTGAGGTTAGAGAGAGAGAGTGAGGTCAGAGAGAGAGAGTGAGGTCAGAGAGAGAGTGAGGTCAGAGAGAGAGTGAGGTCAGAGAGAGAGTGAGGTCAGAGAGAGAGTGAGGTCAGAGAGAGAGTGAGGCCAGAGAGAGAGAGTGAGGTCAGAGAGAGAGAGTGAGGTCAGAGAGAGAGAGGTCAGAGAGAGTGAGGTCAGAGAGAGAGAGTGAGGTCAGAGAGAGAGAGAGAGTGAGGTCAGAGAGAGAGAGTGAGGTCAGAGAGAGAGAGAGTGAGGTCAGAGAGAGAGAGTGAGGTCAGAGAGAGAGTGAGGTCAGAGAGAGAGAGAGAGAGAGTGAGGTCAGAGAGAGTGAGGTCTGAGAGAGAGAGTGAGGTCTGAGAGAGAGAGTGAGGTCTGAGAGAGAGAGTGAGGTCTGAGAGAGAGAGAGAGTGAGGTCAGAGAGAGTGAGGTCAGAGAGAGTGAGGTCAGAGAGAGTGAGGTCAGAGAGAGTGAGGTCAGAGAGAGTGAGGTCAGAGAGAGTGAGGTCAGAGAGAGTGAGGTCTGAGAGAGAGTGAGGTCTGAGAGAGAGAGAGAGAGGTCTGAGAGAGAGAGAGAGTGAGGTCTGAGAGAGAGAGTGAGAGGTCTGAGAGAGAGAGAGTGAGGTCTGAGAGAGAGAGTGAGGTCAAAGAGAGAGAGAGAGAGAGAGAGAGAGAGAGAGTGAGGTCTGAGAGAGAGAGTGAGGTCTGAGATAGAGAGTGAGGTCTGAGAGAGAGAGTGAGGTCTGAGAGAGAGAGAGTGAGGTCTGAGAGAGAGAGAGTGAGGTCTGAGAGAGAGAGTGAGGTCAGAGAGAGAGTGAGGTCAGAGAGAGAGTGAGGTCAGAGAGAGAGAGTGAGGTCAGAGAGAGAGAGAGTGAGGTCAGAGAGAGAGAGAGAGTGAGGTCAAAGAGAGAGAGTGAGGTCAGAGAGAGAGAGAGAGAGTGAGGTCAGAGAGAGAGAGAGTGAGGTCAGAGAGAGAGAGAGTGAGGTCAGAGAGAGAGAGTGAGGTCAGAGAGAGAGAGTGAGGTCAGAGAGAGAGTGAGGTCAGAGAGAGAGAGAGAGAGTGAGGTCAGAGAGAGTGAGGTCTGAGAGAGAGAGTGAGGTCTGAGAGAGAGAGAGAGTGAGGTCAGAGAGAGTGAGGTCAGAGAGAGTGAGGTCAGAGAGAGTGAGGTCAGAGAGAGTGAGGTCTGAGAGAGAGAGAGTGAGGTCTGAGAGAGAGAGAGAGGTCGGAGAGAGAGAGAGTGAGGTCTGAGAGAGAGAGAGTGAGGTCTGAGAGAGAGAGTGAGGTCTGAGAGAGAGATTGAGGTCTGAGAGAGAGAGTGAGGTCTGAGAGAGAGAGAGTGAGGTCTGAGAGAGAGAGTGAGGTCTGAGAGAGAGAGAGTGAGGTCTGAGAGAGAGAGAGTGAGGTCTGAGAGAGAGAGAGAGAGAGAGAGAGAGAGAGTGAGGTCTGAGAGAGAGAGTGAGGTCTGAGAGAGAGAGTGAGGTCTGAGAGAGAGAGTGAAGTCTGAGAGAGAGAGTGAGGTCTGAGAGAGAGAGTGAGGTCTGAGAGAGAGAGTGAGGTCTGAGAGAGAGAGTGAGGTCTGAGAGAGAGAGAGTGAGGTCTGAGAGAGAGAGAGTGAGGTCTGAGAGAGAGAGAGTGAGGTCTGAGAGAGAGAGAGTGAGGTCTGAGAGAGAGAGAGTGAGGTCTGAGAGAGAGAGAGTGAGGTCTGAGAGAGAGAGAGTGAGGTCTGAGAGAGAGAGAGTGAGGTCAGAGAGAGAGAGTGAGGTCAGAGAGAGAGAGTGAGGTCAGAGAGAGAGAGAGAGGTCAGAGAGAGAGAGTGAGGTCAGAGAGAGAGAGTGAGGTCAGAGAGAGAGAGTGAGGTCAGAGAGAGAGAGAGTGAGGTTAGAGAGAGAGAGTGAGGTCAGAGAGAGAGAGTGAGGTCAGAGAGAGAGAGTGAGGTCAGAGAGAGAGAGTGAGGTCAGAGAGAGAGAGTGAGGTCAGAGAGAGAGTGAGGCCAGAGAGAGAGAGTGAGGTCAGAGAGAGAGAGTGAGGTCAGAGAGAGTGAGGTCAGAGAGAGAGAGGTCAGAGAGAGTGAGGTCAGAGAGAGTGAGGTCAGAGAGAGTGAGGTCAGAGAGAGTGAGGTCAGAGAGAGTGAGGTCAGAGAGAGTGAGGTCAGAGAGAGTGAGGTCAGAGAGAGTGAGGTCAGAGAGATTGAGGTCAGAGAGAGTGAGGTTAGAGAGACAGAGTGAGGTCAGAGAGACAGAGTGAGGTCAGAGAGAGAGAGAGTGAGGTCAGAGAGAGAGAGAGTGAGGTCAGAGAGCGAGAGAGAGAGAGTTCAGAGAGAGAGTGAGGTCTGAGAGAGAGAGAGTGAGGTCAGAGAGAGTGAGAGTGTGTGAGAGTGTCTGAGAGAGACACCAACTGCGCACTGCAACTGCTAGGTATGTATATACACCTTTGTTTTTACTTTGGGCGCCGCGTAAACATTCTGATTGCCTAGGGGAGCCTTGAACCGAAAAAGTTTGGGAACCACTGACCTTCAGCCTGCACATGTTCCCCTAGTGGTTGTCAGTGCAGGAGCTTGTAATGCTCTAAAGCCTGTCTGTGTGCTTTGACAATTGGTGCTGGGTTGTATCTAATAAGTACTGTAGTTACAATGTTAACCATACACATTGTTGCTTGTGGATCTCAACTGTTACCACTGATAATTTCTAATGAATAAATGGATAATAACAATACTGTGTCAGGTTTGTGTGTCATTATTGTGATGTTGTTAGCCTAAACTTGAATTGCAATTTATATTAACTGGCAAGTGTACTGTAGGAGGTGAGACACTAGTAAATGCCAAACCATACCATGATGACAATTATAGGATGGTTATAGTTATAAGAAAGAACTGAACATGAAACCTTCATTTAACCCTTTTGGTGAAAGTGCTTGCAGGGTATAGATCCAACGTGACTCTTTTTGTAAGAGGATCACGTCAATATCCCCTTTCCTTTGGCCCAATGAGAATTGATCAATGCCTCTGAAGGACATAAAATTTGTGTCACCATTATGGCAGTTGTTGACATGCCTTGATACCGGGGTGTCTGTTTTGTTTCTGATTGTGCCTAGGTTTTCAAGTACATGTTGTTTAAATTGTCTTTTAGTTTTACCGTTATAGATTTTACCACATCTGCACACCCCTTGATAGATTACTCCAAAGCTTTGGCAGTTTATGAACTTCCTTATTTGGTACGTTTTAGTATTGTCCCAGTTATGGAAGGATTTCGTTGTAGTGACATATTTGCATGCTTTGCAGTGTTGGCAGGAGAAACTACCTTGGGGTTTTGGTGGTAGCCATGTGCGTAGTGGTGACTCGGTAAAGTGGCTGTGGACTAAGATGTATTTTAGATTGCGTGCTCGCCTGTTTACCATAGAAGGGTAGGCAGGGATGACATCTTTGATGTCCTGATCGGCTTGCAGAATGTGCCAGTGTTTTTTTTAAATATTCTTGGCCAAATGACATTGCTTATTATAAGTGCCAATGAACCTTATCACCTTTTGATTGTATGTAAAGGTTTTGTTGGTAAGTAGGTGTCAGTCAGTCAGTCTCTCTCTCAGTCAGTCAGTCTCTTTCTCAGCTCAGAGTATTTTTCTCTTTTGTAGGCTGTTTTGATATTTTTGTTGCTATAGCCTCTCGCTTTAAATCTTTGGCTTATGGCTTTGGCCTGAGTTTCAAACTCTATGATGGTGCTGCAGTTTCTCCTTAACCTAAGGAATTTGCCTACAGTTATACCTTGTATCAACGTTTTGGGATGGTGGCTAGAGGCTTCTAGCAAGTTATTGGTGGCTTTTGTTTCCTATAGACTGTGGTCTCTATGAGGTTATTGAGCCCTCTTGAGATTCTTAGGTCCAGAAAGCATATTGATTGTCATGCTCCAGAGTTAGATGTAAATTCAACTGATTACAGTTGAGATTATTGACAAACTCTTTTAGTAATGTTGCTATCTATGCTTAATGACAAATCAGGCAGCGCTGAGACTCAGCTCCTGCACAGTTTACACTCCTGTATTACCCGATGGTCTAAGGGAGCCTCCTCTTCTAGGGATTATATATATCTATACTGACAAGCTATACAGCAGCTGTAGAGTATACTTACCTGTGCTGTTGCTCACTACCATTCACTGTTACAGCAGAGTAGCTCTAATCAGGGCTGTTAAGGTACTGTTCATGTTCTACACTTGCTGAGCTAAATTGTTTTTACACTTATACACCAACTACTCTGCACAGTAACTCCCATACAGGAATTTCCAGGTATAGCAATCAGTATACACATGGTGCTCTATATCAGAGATGATGTTTTTTTCAATCTACTGATTAAGTCAGTTCACAATTTTATATGGTTAAATAGCACACCCTTCAGGTCTGGGGCAGATTATATAGCAACTGTCACCATTTGTCTATACAGTGCTCTAATTAATCTATCACCTACTGCAGTTAGCAACAGGTTTTAGAAGTGCAGCACACTTTATTATAACTACACTGTGCAATATCAGCTAGAGCTAGAGGTCTTAACAATATGACCAAGAGCTATAGCTGTTGTGTATCCTTGGGGCAGTAATTTACACTGTTCATTTAACCCTTAGGCAACATAGGTGCACTATCTTATCAAGATTTAAATGACACTCTATTGCTAACTACAGGCTGTGCAATCAACCCACCATTAGCAGTGTAATTTCCATACTATTGCACCAATGCACTACAAGTATATAATTGGCATTCCGTATAAGAATAGTATTTATAATCCCTCAATCTAGCTTTCCCCCAGGCTTCCCTAATTAAGGTGGCTGGGGGCTAGTGTACTCAAGCAACACTTCAATAACGACTACCCACCTGGGGACTATCATATCCCTTAGGTAATTAAGCGTAGTGATACAGTGTTTAATCCTATTTTAATCCCCATTGTTTTACTATGTTTCTAATAAAGTTTAGTTTTAAATTTACACCATCATCTCAACACAGTGTATGAGTGCTCTACTGAGGTTCTTTCCTCCATTGTTTATCATTCTTATATTGCCCCATCAGCAACTACACCCATCATTATTAATTCATTATTGCAAGCAGTAGCGGGGTTTCTCTATAGTTTATTACACTATATATATATATATATATCAAATGGAAATATAACTGTATGCTCATTTGCATGTCTTAGGCAGGTCTGCAACCCCGCCTTTCACCATTATCACCCAGCACACAGCACTTCCACTGCAGCAAGGGATTCTGGGAAATGACATTCAAATGAGCACACAGTGCCACTGCCAAAGACATGCAAATGAGCATACAGTTATATTTCCATTTGCTATACGCTTTGCTGTGGAGGGTTTTTGTCACTTTTTTTACTCACTATAACTTAACTAAGAAGTATGGTAAACCCCATCCTCATTGCGTCAGCTTTGCATAGCCAGTAACCAACCTCACACTGATGAGACCCATTAAGGTCGAAACAGCTGTCTGTGGGTGGGTTTACTGGCTATGAATCTTAACCCTGGCTGTGCTTAAAGCTGTGACCATGCAGCAAGCTTAAGCCTATAGGGAACCATGTTTAAAATGGTTTTGAGGCAAAAAGTGACACTGTGTGCTCATTTGCATGTCATTTCCCAGAATCCCTTGCTGCAGTGGAAGTGCTGTATGCTGGGTGATAATGGGGAAAGGCGGGGTTGCAGACCAGCCTAAGACATGCAGATGAGCATACAGCTATATTTGCATATATATATATATATATATATATATATATATTTAAAAATTAAGTAGCGCTATAGGGTGCACTTATATGTGTGTGAAGGAGTGAATTAGTGAAACAGTATACTTATAAATAGATGAACACATATAAGGCAATAATAATCACTGGTGATACATGTGCTAATCAAGAAATACATATACCATATATACACCAAGAGAACTATACATATATCCACTCAATATGTACAATAAAAGATAAAATGTATAATAAACCAAAACAGTGAAAGTACAAAATGATTGGATAAAGTCCAAAACCAGATGATAATAGATCTTTGTGTTTATTAATTTACTGGACTGTGGAGGGTACACTGTCAGCAGATTTACTCAAACTCATTTGCACCCCTTTTCTATCTGGACGCATCCCCCATCTCATTATATGATTCAGCACAGATATTTTGATTGCATTGGTTCTGCTTCAGCTGTGTAGCACTATTTCGGGACTTTCAGTTTCGTGATTCTTTGATGTTTGCTATTATGGCACTTTTCTCCTTTTACTAAGTATATACAGTAATCTGATCACTGACCTGTATAGATCCTCACTGAGGAATGTGGCAGAAGGGACTTTGTCAAAGGCAGTGTTTATAATCGCTAATGTTTGTACTCACCCATACGTGACAACATTAACTTAAATATCGATCTAATCAGACTGCCCTCACACCGCTGCGAACCTGGAGTTATACACCATAGACATCGCTAGGCAGTTTCCCCTTGGGGAAGAAATAGCTCCCTTGTGCTATCTCACAGACTAGTGAGAGCTGCAGCTCGATAGAAAGGGATACAAATTGTCTACACACAACGGGAAGCAGCATTTACTCTACACTGACCTGGCTAGTGTGTTGCTATATTTATATATGTGCTACACTGCCTCGACATGCCTATCTCTCAACTACCTAATTACAAAATAAGGCTAAATCTATCTGTGTGTCACATCACACTTCTGAAGGTTCTTGAGAGGTTGAGAATTATATCAGTATCTAACCATAGTACTGTGATCTCATGCTACTAGCACTAGCACGCCTATAATTAACTGTACAGGAGATCTATAAGCAGATAGTGAAACCACTTGCTCCATTGAATTATAGAACTCAGTTCAGTGATTACCCTGGCATTATACTATTTTATTTCTGAATTTTATCCTATCACCATCTAGGCACCCTGTTTACAGACTGTCCTATTTTATTTTACCTGTACTATATGTACCGCACTTTCCCCCACCCTATGGGAGATATGGCAGCTACGGTGTGTTTGGTGCATTACCTGTGGCTCACAGGAGGCCTGAACGTCCGCCGCAGGTACCTGCCCGGGAGCTCTAGCACCTGGGGGATGCAGATTAACACAGAGGATCCATCTCATCTGACGTTGTCATCCGCGATGGCGTCCGCCTCTGTGTTGGGTGAATTCCGGCATGGATAATATCACCTTGCAGTTTCTCAAAGGGAGGTAGTCTGGTCCCAGACCACAGGCCGCAATCACCGTGCGGTGTCATCACTGTGTCCCTGACACTAGACAGTAATTGGGGAAGCGTCCCTATCTAAGGGCCTTCCTTGAAGCAACAACAAGCTCAATAGAGTGTGGCCTAGCTGGGACCTAAGGGGGTACTATGGCCTAGTCTGAGTACCACTGACACTCAGACCCTACCTTCCCCTTCTCAGTTATGACTCAGACTCACGTGGCTCGCAGTGCACGCAATGTATCAATTTTGGGAAGCAGGAGTATCCGGCCGCGTGATTGGCTGCTGAGTGCCACCTGATCTTGTTGCCCTATGGCCCTCTGGGGGCTCTAGTTCCCTGCTGAGTTATTCCACTAATGGCCGCCTGCGTTCACACTGCACAAGATGAAGGCACCCTGCTAAGGGAGCCACCAGGAGTCTCCGGTGATCCGTTCGCCGCTTCAACTGCCCACAGCCCTCCCTGCACTCTCCACATCCTCCGCTGCCGGACGCAGCCGCGGGGGAAGGTAAGGGGGTGAAGGAGGAGCCCGGGGGACCGGATCACATATATATTAAAAGTTAATTGTTAAATTCTAACCATATACCTACCTGACCCCTGAGAGTTTGTGTCGACCCCTAGAGATTTCTTTTTTCTCCTCTTGGTCTGTGCTTTTATACCATATTCCATTTTAGCACCTCCCAGTATTCATTGATACTATACATTTCGATAGCAAGGGCCTTTGTGTTGTTTAGCAAGATCCCATGATCAACAGTATCAAAAGCCTTGGCAAGTTCTAGGAATATTGGACCAGTGAGATGTCCGAGTTCTATTCCACACTGGATCTCATTGCAAACTTTTAGGAGGGTAGTTACCGTGGGGTGTTTAGGGTGAAAGACAGTTTGGAATTGGCTAGGGAAATGTGTCTTGGTATAGTAATCACTTAATAGGGAGTGGACACATTTTTCCATGACTATGGATAGTATTGGGAGAAGAGAGATTGGCCTGTCATTTGAGACAGTGTTTTTGTCCACACTTTTGAAGATTGGGACAACTCTGGAAGTTTTCCAGGTCTTAGGGATATGGCCTGCAGACAGGATAGAGTTGATTAGGAAAGCAAGTGGTTTGGCAAAGGCTGGGGCACCAAGTGTTAGGAACTTAGATTGCAGTAAGTCAGGTCCACATTGGCTGCTTAGTTTTAATTTGAGGAGCGCTTGTGTAATCTCCACTTCAGATACTGGGACAAATTGAAATTGTGGGCAGTGTTGGGAGAGGGTGGGGCTAGAGGTACTCCCAGGTTGATCTTCTTGTTTGTAGTTCGGGTTGCGTTTCGCTAATACTGTAAGTTAGTAGCACACCCACAAAGTAATCATTGAATGCGTTTGCAATGTCAGTGGGATTTGTCAGAGCAGTATCATCTTTTTTGATATTAGATGGTTGTTGATAGCTAGAAGCCTGTAATATATTGTTGATGACCTTCCAGAAGTTTGTTGGATTTGATATATTCTGCTGATGGTTGTCAGAGTAATATTGTGCATTTGCATGTCTTTTTTGCCTTGTGCATTTATTCTGCAGGCATCTGTAGTTATTAAAATCCTTGATAGTGCCAGTTACGTTGTACTGTAGCTTTTCAACAAGGCATCCCTATAATGGTAAAGTGCAATAAGGTCAAATACAGCATGCTTTAAGCTGCAAGCAAAAGGCACTACCTTTAGTTTTTTATAGTGGGGCTTTAGGAGGGTGGTAGATGCAAGCAATAAGAATGGCCTTAGAGAAGGGGAGGCACATTTTGGCAACAGCAGCATAAATTGGAGGACGTCTTCAATATAAAATAACACCCCTCCTCCTCTCTTTGACCTATCTTTCCCAGAAAAGGAGAATCCCTAAATGGTGATAGTTACATCAAGGGTTTTAGGAGTTAGTCATGTTTCTGTGAGAATGATGGCTTTGGGTTTATGCAAAATGCACCCTGCCCTTAGTTCATCCAACTTGGACAACAGGTTCCAGATATTTATATGTGCGACAGATAGCCCTTTAGCCCTTTTTGGAATTTGAAGTTTAAGGGAACTAGTCCCAGTATCAGGGCTCAGTAATCACCATGACATATATATATATATATATATATATATATATATATATATATATATATATATATATTATATATATATATATATATATATATATATATATATATATATATGCAGTCCATTGATATAGGTCACACCAGAGGGAGACTGAGCTATGATCCAAGCTACGTGAGACTTATGAACACCTATATAACTGTAACTCCTGTCAATGTATAAGCAAAGCAGTAATGGAGTGTCTCAGAGGGGGTGACAGACCTATATATATACCATAAGGGTCATGCCTGCCTTCTCAAAACAAACTGCATGTATAAATGACATAAGGAGTAAATAGGTAAGTACTCACTGGTGTAGCAGCTCATCCTGAGGCCACGCCAGCATAGAAGATCAGGTAAATATCCCGTGGGGTCCAGGAAACGGAGCACAGCAGTGTAAGAGATGGGGCCACAAACCAGCAAAAAAGGTTAAAAAAGTTTATTGGGTAACAAGTGAGGGGTACAGGACTACTCTGACTCGTTTCGGGAACAGGTCTCTTTGACAAAGGAACCGGTTGATCCATGGCAGATCCAAATCCACAGCAAAATTAATGTGCCCATCTCTATGTCGATGATGATATTGGGTGTGGGCCAGGAGGGAAGAGTTTGTATTGTATAGAGAGAGTAACATTTACATGAGACCGCAGTAAAGAACAGAATTGGGGTAAATAGCAGGTTTAGTACCACAGGTAATGCCTTTTGCTTGCTGCTGAAAGCCTGCTGTACTCGGCCGTGCTAGGGTCTGTTAAGGGGTTGCAGAGGGATTTGAGGGATGGGGAGGGAAGTTGTGTGAAGACAAGTGTTTGGCAAGACTGCAGTGAAACTGTGAGGGGAGTGCAGGCTAACAGGCGTGGGATAATGGTGTGGTCAGATGAGCTCACCATTTGAATCCCCATATATTTTTTAAACCAATCATCTGTGTTTTTGTGTACGATAAAATAGCCTAACAATATTAGAACCACTTACTGCCTAACCTTTCTGCCCCTCACTTGTATCCCCTACAATCTATCCTGAACACTGCTGCTACATTCACTTCACTCTCTCCTACTGTAAATCTGTCGCTGCTTCTCTACTACTGAAATCCTTCTCCTGACTTCCCATTACACTGGCGACACATTTTATTCGAGCTCGGCTAGTCCCACGAATTCGGGTATACCCGGGTTTATTGAGGTTTGTGACTGTTTTCTGCCCGAGTGCATTGGGTTATTTTCCAGGCAGGGATTGAAGCATTTTATTCCCGCTGGCTGCAATACTGCACAGTATATATATATATATACTGCATTACAATTCATGAATTTATGCCATCTGGTAGACACGCGAAGCATTGCAGCCTATTAAATCCTAATCATTATCATTTAACAGATCAGCCGCCCGTCAGCCAGGCATGAACCCAGGCTGGGAAGGCAAACGCAACAGGGCTTGTCAGAGGTGAGGAGCGGCGCATTCCAGCTATCTGCCAGGTACATACTGGGTATTTGCTCGAATAAAGTGTGTCGGTGCAGTAAGTCCTGAATAACTTACAAAATGTGCCTTCTCTCTTTTAAGGCTACACACTCTGTCGTTGTTTGCAATCTCACAAACAAGGGTTCATAGATATTGAGTAGGTTATTTCCTTAACAGCATAGCGTATGATCATATACACACACAAAAAAGTTAATGAGACTCTCTGCTAAGGGAGGACCCAAGCAGAATTTTAGATACATTATAGATTCCTTTGTTTAAAATAGGTTACTAGGCAGAATATAATAAATACTCTCTTATTCTAAGCCAATCATCTTACAGATCATTAAAACCTGGTTAAAACTGGAGTAAAACATCTCTTTATAGGAACCAGGTACTTCTTGATACCAGGAATGTGGGCGTAAACTACACACACAGTCGTAAATCTACTATGAGCAAAACTCAATCATACCACACACACACATTATTACACACAAAATGGACTCTAAAGACATAACAGTACAGACAAAATGGAAACAGAACATCGCCATCAATTCTTCTCCAGAGACCACCCCCAATCCATTTCCACAACTCCTTTACCCCTCCTTTTATATTTATAGCCCTCTCACTAAAACCTTTCTGACTTACTGCCCCACCCCTTCCGAATGTTCTTTGCATCAATATCCACCAAGCGCCGTCTGTTTCCACTTTTAAGGCGTGGCTCAATACTCAACTAAATAACAAAGCAGTTCAGCTGCCCCAAGGTATTATCCCCTGACAAACCCTCCTTCTTTCTCTGTAAGTTCTCCCTGCATAATACTAGGGCCTAAGCACTAAGCAGCGATAAACCACTTATCGTCACCTTATCGCTAAAAAAGCCTACTGCTATTCAGTAAGCCCCGATCAAGTGGCGATAAGAGAGCTTTTCTACTTACCAATGCAATCAGGAAGGGCGTCCTCATCAGCATACTGCAGGTCCATGTCCTCCGAAGCCAGCAACAATACATACAAAATACAATCTAATGGCCCCTAACACCTTAATCACCTTAGCAGTTAATAACCGCCATAGTAATTAAGGGGTTAACCCACCCTCCACCGCTACCAAACCCAGGATGCCTAACAACCCACCCTGCACCCACTATACACAATCAATACTCATTGATTGGCATAGTGGTACATAATACACATATGATATGGCATGATAAGCCACTACAGCAGTCAAGATCAGTCTAATAAAAATACATGTTGTCCCACAATACACTATAATAAAACATACACAAGCACCTAAACACCACAATTCAATAAATAAAAGCACTAGCCAACAAATTCAATTAATAAATGCGATAACCAACAAAACAATTAAATAATTTTAAATAGTAAGCAACAAAAGAATTAATTAATTAATTAAAAACACTAAGCAATGGAAAAAATACATAAAAACAAGCCATCCAAATTACAAACTATATAATCAAAACAATCAAGAGAAATAGAAAAAAGAGCACTCAATATGAAAAAAGCATTTGCCTAAAAATGCATTGGCTATCACTGTATTTATCTGTATCCTAAATGATTAATACATTAGCAGTCAATGGGCAATAAAAAACATTAAAAGAAAGAAATACAATAAAAAAAACCTGTAAAAAAAAAATAACATACATTCAATATTTTACTTACCATTAGAAGATTTGGCCCTCCGAATTAAGGGGTATCAGGAAGCTCTCGTAACGTGACATCATCAAACTCAATCCAACGCCATCCACCTGGAAGATCTGAAGCAGGTAACAAAATTCTTCTTCCTTTGATCTTCTATCACCTTCTTCTTTCTTCATCTGTCATTATTTTTTTATATTCTGTAATCTATCTTCATCTGTTAATCCACAAAGCCCCATGTTAAATCCACAACACGATGTTGTCACATCGGATTCTTGAGGTAAAATGAGGCATCAATACCTTAAATATGGCTTGTGACATCACATTTTTAGGTCAGATGGTACAGCTCCAATCTGATTGGACGCTGTATCATGTGCCCACCTCTTTTTTGGGGGGGGAGGGGGCGGGAGGATGTGACGCCATCTCCAAGGGAGGTATGTCATGTCCTTCAAAGCACATGGCCATATCACATGGTATTAGAGCCAATGGGATTGAAGATAATCCCATTGGTTGCTGTAACATGGGATAGGTTACTTTAGTTCAAAAGGATGTGACATCATCCCTTAAAGTGACTTAAGTGACCCTCCCACTACCAATACTATTTAAGTGCCTGCATTTCCTCTTATCTATAACTAAACTAACAGCACATATGTCATAACTTAATTTAATAAGTACAAAGCCAAGTCAATGTTTATTATTTTATAAGAAGCAAACACTTACTATATTATATTATATATTATATAGTAGGATGCACTGAGGAGATATTTGTGATTCCCGTAAAAATTACATGGCCCCAAGACACACATCAGATTATTGGTCTCACAGAGTAGAAAAATTTTGTTGGTGGTAATAATATTAAAACATGATGATCACATACTTATTGCATACATTTCAAGTACATAATTTAATTAAAAAATAATAATATAGCTGTGTAGACATTATTGGTATTTATGTACTGTAGACTTGCATATCATTGGAACATCTTCACGGCCTTTATGATCATCCTGCGTTAAAACCGAGTTAATATCACACCCAGTGTTTTAACAAGCATTTTATGGCCAAAGTCTTCAATATTGCGGTAAAGTTTTACAAGGAGAAATATTTTAATGTGTCACTATGCTTTAATTAAACATGGGGGAAGTTCATTTTATATTTCCACCATAGGATTATGTCATATAAACTATTACATAGCCCTATGTAAGAAAATACCTTACCCTTTCGCTACCAAGGTACATCACAGACACTAAAGGGATTAATACAAAAGTTAAACTACACTACCTACTACCCACTAGGGCAACAAGGGTTAACACCTACCCTCACCCCCCCCCATCCCAGGAGTCCTGACTAAAGCCATGCAAACCAGTCAAAATCCCTTTCCCGTCATTCCAGGATTGTTTAGACCAAATCCACCCCCCCACACAAAAATCCGTTTGTGGGTGCGTTACTAAAAAGCCATAGAAATAACAAAGATGAGCTCTAAAATATTTGTGATATGTATTAATATAGTGATTAAGTGTTTTAGTATAGCAAGGAGGAGAACATTAACCCTTAATTGGACGGCTCAGAGCATCAGAGAGAAAGTGGAAAAACAATACAAGCGCAAATTTCCATAGAGTATATTTTAGTAAAAAAGCACATTGAAATATAAAAATCAACACATAATACTAGTGTTGAATAAATACAAAATAAACATCAGTGATACAGTGTTACCGGATTCTTATTGGCATCAAAAGGTAAGTATTAGTCTCAACCGAGAATCCAGGATCTTGGCAAAGTGTCCACAAAATGATGTCGGTAGGGAAGGCACCCGCTCCCGACTGCAGCAAAACAATCGGTCCTGTTTGAAATAGGAGGAAAGGAGCGATTCTCCTCGGTGTAGCACACACTCCTGGTCTCCACAGCAGATACAGTACACGGCAGATAGATGCACACAGCGCAGTGAGGGCAACTCGGCTCCGGTAGGGAATGCACCCACTCCTGGTCGCAAGGGGAAAAGATGCAAGCCTCCGTCAGCTGGTATGTGGGTACAATGGAGGCACACGCCACATGTCTCCGTCAGCTAGTTGCAGGTGAATGATTGCAAAATCACCTGTGTTGGTATACAGCTGCAGTTCTTATAGCAAGCAGTGTCACCGCTTTGAAATGCTTGTAGCTAATTAAATGCGGCTCAAAGAACATAGGGAGAGTGAAAATAAACGCAGAACTTTGACAAGGGACCAAGTTCAAAAGTAAAAGAATAAAAGAATAGCACACAATCTATTCCAATGCGTTTCGTAGCTATTGCTACTTCATCAGGGAATGAAAAAAGCCAAGCAGAATTATTCAAATCCGTCATTAAATACAACCCAGATGGATTTTTAAGAATCTGAGCGAGAGATCACGACTTATAATTTAATTCTATCTCCAGTCATATATTTATCCCCTCAAACCTCCCTCCAAATAAATGGGGGGGGGGGGTGGGAGGGACATGCCTGTGCTGAAAAAGGAGCACACCTGAGGTACCTGGCAGGAAAATATGCTAATGGATATACAAGGTATATTTAAATGAGTCCTGTCCCCACTTCCTAAAAAGATTTCCATACCAACTATATAGAGTTGATAAGTCTAAGGCACCAACCTAATGACTTGAATGGTGTACTGTACTGATGTCCGACACTGATACAACAGGACTAGAACCCACAACCACTGCTTCCTACACCAAAGCTCTAGAAGTGTGAGTTAAAGCAGCAGTGTTCTACTGTCTATTACTAGCAGCCCTCCAATGGATATCTATTCTCTTTGTAACCTTGAAAGGACTTCAAGCACAAAGTAATAATATGCACTGAGGGCTATGAGTTACTGAGGCCAGGCGAGATTTAATAAAACACAGGTTTTCTGACACACACAAGTAAAAACCAGGTGAAGCACAGCAAATAAAGCAGATGCAGAAAGAAAGTAATATAACAAAGTGGACTGGTGACTTTAGTTAGTACTTCTAATCTTATAAAGGATAACGACAGTGAGTCATATTTACTAAGCAGTGTTCTATCGTTAGGCACATTCGGTGCTGGAATACATTACATCCTACTCAGATAAGAGGACTGTTAGATGTCTTCCCGCGCCAGAACGTGTCTCATGACAGAAGACTGCTTATTAGATATGCTTCTCTGTCCCAGAAGAGGGTAAAATGCTTTGTACTGGCATGAGAGTTCAATGACAAGTGGAGTTCAAAAAACTAAGTACAGGAGGGCCCCGGGCATGCGGCGGGTTCCGTTCTAGAGGTCCGCCGCAAAGCGACAATCTCCAGAAAGTGGGCGCCTGCGATGTTCGGTGTGTGCGCATGCGCAGACCGGCAATTTGCCCTTCCACGCATGCGCAACCTTGGAAAACCCCTCATTCTGCACATGCGCAACATTGGACCGGCCCGTTCTGAGTATGTGTGAAGTCGGACTGGCCCGTTCTGCCCATGCGTAGACATGGCGGCCTCCTTCTTGGTTCCGCCATATCGGCGGATTGCCAAGAAGCGAGGCACCAAGAAGCGGGGCCTTGCTGTATGCTGTGACAGTGATGCCAGTCTTCAGCAGGTTTAGCTCACACTGTTAGAGCTGTTGTTCTGAATAACAGACATTGTGTGGATTCAACTTGTGATCCAGTTGGATCTGGCACCACACCCCACTCCTCATAAAGTGCCTTAGACATTTCCCTTGCCTCTCTCTCCAGAAGTGGCAGATTGGTCTTGTTGAGACTAATCTGCAGAAATCCACAAACCAAAGGAACAGGCCAATCCGAGGCAGAGCCAAATCAGCAAAAAACAATTGCCTATCTCTAGTTCCGACCCCCCCTGGTGCAACTAACCCCAATACTAATCGCCCAACAAACATCACCCCCCTGTAGAGTAATGGCCAATAGCCCTTTTAGACAAATGTGATGTATTCACTTTGGCACTTAATGGCAACTGTAAATAAAGGTTTCGCGTTTACCAAACCCTGATGAAGTCCCTCCACATCGTCAGGGTTATAGTCTACCGAATAGTATCCTAAAAATGGGATGATGCACAACATGCTATTAATAATAATAATAACATGTTCTTGTATATTGCTGCTTGTTTTACGTAGCGCTTTACAGAGACATTTTGCAGACACAGACCCTGCCCTGTGGAGCTTACAATCTATGTTTTTGGTGCTTGAGGCACAGGGAGATAAGGTGACTTGCACAGGGAGATAAGGTGACTTGCACAGGAAGATAAGGTGACTTGCCCACGGTCACTAAGAGCTGACACTGGGAATTGAACCAGGTTCCCAAACTTCAAAGTTCTTCAAACTCAGTGCCAAAGTGTCTTTACTCACTGAGCCACTCCTTCTCCTCTGTTTCAGAAAATGGGTGGAGTTTTAATCCTACCAAGTAATGAATACAATGTACTGTATCTTGTTCTTCTCTCTCAAACCTCTCACTTCACTTTTTGCCTCTCTCATGTCTAGCCCTGGTTAAAGTGCTAAACATTTAGCAAAAATCACACATTTCAAACATAAATTCACCTGAAAAGGGGCTTTTGGAGGAGAAGTGACAGAGACAGAGACAAAGAGAGAGAGATTTTCTTAACCTATTCAGGCCTTGCTTGTAATAAGAAATAACATTTTAGATAAATCGTATTGTCAATCGTGTTAAAACTGTTGACTATACAGTATACTGCTACTGTTGCAGACAAATAACAAGGGTGGGAAGGCGATAATTGCAGTATTTAGGGACATATCTAGGAGAGAATCTAACAGAATGGATACTCAAAATGTGGATTGCGTAAAATAATTAATATAATGTTGATCACTACTGATGTATTCATTAGATAGGTATGATAATGAATAGCATGGTAAGAGGCCAACTTTTAATTTCAAATACATATGCTAACTACTGTATTTAATTACTAGCTATTGACTTAAAGTACTGTATAAAAAGGCGAGACAAAGCACACTACATACACTACAATACACCAAAAAGGAGCGTGGGTTGTGGTATAGTAACACCCAGGATCTGCTGTCACCATTTCTTTTGTTTGATGCAATCACGCTGCACATGTATCGCGCAACAATGGACATTTTTGTAGTTCTTCACAAACTTCCGTTGTGTCAAGTTTGAACTATGATAAAGGGGTATCTAGGTGGAGAGAAAGCACTTGATTGAGGGAGGGGGTTTCAATTTGTCCCTTCTGGACCTTTTACAATCTGAGTTTCGTACAGCTCACTCAGCAGAAACTGTGCTTACTAAAGTAGACAATGACCTAGGTGAAGCCAAATTCCAAAGTGACGTTCCCTACTAATCCTTCTCAATCTCTCTGCTGCTTTTGATACTGTTGTTCACTTTGTTCTTGATATTGTAAACTGTTATTCTACTCATAAAACTCGAATGCATGCCCTTATTCCCTACTGTCTGGATTATTGTAACATACTGCTCTCAGGCCTCCCTGCCTCAAAAGTTTCTCCTTTGCAATCTATCCACATTTCTGATGCTAGAATACACATTCTCTGTATTCTCTGGCCATCGTCTTAAATCCCTCTCCTGGCTTCCCATGACATTTTGGATCGCTTACAAAGTTTTCCTCCTTACCTTAAAGGCTCATCAATCTTTACTTCCTTACAAATCAACTTTCGTCCCTCGTTATGCCCCTGCTCGCCTGTTGCGCTCTACCCATAAGTATCTCCTCTTCACCCTATCACCTCTACCGCTTTCTTTCACCTTAAACCGCTGTCCCTCACTGCACCTTACCTGTAGAATTCCCTCACACTCAGAATGCCCCAAGCACCCTCTCTCCCCACCTTTAAGACAAACCTTAAAACTCACCTTGAACATGAAGCAGTTCAATAGCCTGGATTTAGGGCTACTGTCCAACACCCACAGTCACTCCTACCAACCATGTTGACCAAGCGCTGCCATCTACTGCAATTATTCCCTCAGCTGGTATCTCTAAGTCTCCCAACATTCCACTTAGACTGTAAGCTCCCTGGGCAGAGACTTATTTTCTGTTGTCTGACTTTGACGCACTTATTGTATTATAATTCCCTGTACTGTATTGTCTCTTTTGTAAAGCGCTGAGTACACTGTGGGTGCTATAAATATAGATTAGATATATAGTACATATTTACATTAAATGTACATACGTCCCCCAGATCTATCATATCCCAGTTAAGGTATTTATGTCCCATCAGCGGTTCATTTTTCCAATAGTGGATTTAATTAACATAAAAAAATAAAGACACATGAAGCTATAATGTGGCTATATCAATCTTTATTGATAAATAAACTAACAACTAAAACTAAGTACTCTTCTATGTCAGGAGGAGGTCCATGTTAAAATGGATTTCAAGCAAAAAGTGACACTGTGTGCTCATTTGCATGTCATTTCCCAGAATCCCTTGCTGAAGTGGAAACCCCCTTGCCATTTGCCTGAACCCAGCCAGAATACTGCTGCAAAACAAGACCTTCTACTGCATCTTGGTCTCTAATTTCCAAAATGTCGGGGAATGGAAGTGGGGGTAAAATACAGGCAATAAGCAGTATTAACCCAGTCATGTTCTGTAGCCTAAAATATTACAGCTTTTTTATATACAATATACATTTATACATTTACCATTTTTATTACTGAGTCACAAATTAAACAGAATTATTTCACTTTTTGATCATAATTTATGTATTCAATTGAAATTTTTTTTAAAACATTTGATTAGCGCTATTTGTTATTCAATTTAATTTTATTTTTTGCCATTCATTTCCAGTATATACTGTATGATATTTCTACAGTTCCTGTGAGGAAAAAAACAGCTAAAGTACTTTTATTTGGGGAAAAGGGTACTGAATCATGACTGTATGACAGAGAAGTAATGTACTGTCCATTATGTCATCAAAAGGTCATGTGTAATGATCAATAAAGAAGTAGAAATTGGACCGAAAGAAGTTGGCATATAATGCAGTGTTTAGTGAAGAGAGCTTGTGAATACTGTTAAGCTCAATAGATCTCAGTGAAGCTGTCGACATTGTAAATGCAATGGGCTGTTTCTTTTGTAATACGGCAACAAGAAGAGATGATCCAGGGCTCCACAGGTTTTTCAGCAAAATAATTTTATTATTTTGTAATACGTACATGTATTGAGTGCTGGCATTAGTGATGTGGGACTATTAGACTTTGATACTATGGAGTTTCCCCTATAGCATCTGTGTTTAGTGCTAAGCTGGGTGTGATTTATGCAACATAATTTCTGCTCCACGCTAATAACTCACTGATTCATCCTTGTTTTGCAGGATTATGAGAATCAACACCATGTATATGTAGGAAACACATCCAGTGATACTGTAAACAATGTAATTCGTTTATCTATTTCCTGCAATGTATGTGTTCCATTCAATTGTCAATACCTGTACTGTGTATGCGCAGACATTCAATGCCATGCCTATACGTTTTCACCAGGTTTCATAGAAACACACAGGCACAGAAATTACAGACACACATATGCGTTCCATACAAGTTTATCGGGAATACACGTCCACAGTAAAATTCATGCATCTATTTCTACCCTTTTATTAAAAAATTTGATTCTTACAATTATTTTACAGGTGAAACTGCACAAGAGCCATCCCAAAGAAGATGTTGGTTGAAGAAGATTGTATATTTGGAAGAAGATTGTATTATTTCACAAAGTCTTTGTTATTTATCTCTAGACTGCCATTTACTGTAATATAATAGAAAAATCATACTTTTAAAATACTCATGGGTCATCTGAAGTTTTTAGGGAAATAAGTGGTGTGTTACATTTAAATAAATAGGATAGCATATGAAATGCATGGGAATGAGGGATGGGTTACATCGCATTTAGATTGAAGACGCAATAGCACACTAGCACCACTTATCATTATTGCAGAGTACTGCGACCAATGTTAAAACTCAATTTTTTTCTGGTCACAAGTCAGTTGTGATCACTTTGCAAAACGTATATAATTGCTGTGCAATTAGATGCAGCTCCTTGCGCCCACGCCAACAGTGAATCTTACTACTGTACATCTGCATGTTTATCCACTGGGGCTCCCTTGTGCACCTAATGCAGTCTCTTTAGCCCACTTCCTACCATCAACGCAGTGTCATTTTGGTTTGGGTTTCTTGTCACTGATCTATGCAAATGCTTCATCTCTGCAGTCAGTTCTCAATGTCATCAAAAAAACTTTGAGAATTCAATATCTCCTATTCTATTAGGATGGGACTTGATTAGTTGAGAAGATCACTAAAGTAATTCCTATAGTTGAAAAACTTTGAAAAGTCAATTCAGCAGACTCTGGAAGGTAATAGTGGAAGCACAGCTTAGTCTAGCAACAGTACAGAATGAGGGGGGCATGGCTGCAGAACAAGTGAGGTCAGTGGTAATGAGCAGCAGTGAAGACTAGAGGAATGCAAATTGCCCCAGGATTTATTAACTGGTTTCTGCTCACTGAGCAGATTCCATTGAAGAGAATAGTTCATACAGCAGGCAAGTTTAGCTGTAGCAGCTGTTACAAGGAAATACATGCTAGTGGTGTTTGCTAGAAAATACAGTGATGCTACATTTGACTTCACAACCATAAGACTAAGGGCACAGAGGTTAAATATGTGTTACACTTAGCAGAATATCTTGTGCTATAATTAAGGTTGGAAATATACATATAGAAAAAGAGATTATTGTGACTCAGCAAATTCATGTTTCCTATTTGTAAATATAATATGTGCCATTGTTTTCAGATAGTTTTCCTGTGTGATGTTAAACAAAAGAAATATATACAATCAGCATATTAACACGCTTTTATTGAGGCAGCCTTACAAAAAAACAACATCAAAAAACTCTGTTGTTCTGGTAACTAACTGAAAAACTCTGGTGTCCTCTTCTTTCATCTTCTTCTTAAATGCCTGTGTTTTATGGTTGTTAAACGAATGATTTTATGGTTTCTAATACACACATTATATATACAGGAGTAATATATATATACAGTGCTCGACAAACCCGGTCGCCAACTCGCCAGCTGCTCCCCTGCTCGAATTTTTTTTTAAAGAAAATCCCCTGCTCGGAAGAAAAAAAAAAATCCCTCTAGCTGATAGCTGATTGGCTGTGACGTGGGAAGGAGTTGCCAGAACTTCAAACCGCCCTTCCTTCTCTGCACGGGTAAGTAATGATGGGGGGGGGGGGGTGAGGGGATGTGCGTGTGTCTGCTGCTGCTCCTCCTCCTCTATATAATTTTATCAGCTCCTGTAATTTATAAGACCTGCACTGATCCGGTCATGGAGGATTTTGAACAGATGCTCGAGGTGGGGGGAATTTAATGCACGTTAAAATATTTATATATACACTGATACATCCTGCCCCCGGTCCCTGGCGCTCCCGCTGTCCGCGCGGGTCAGGAGATACCCCCCCCCCCACCTCCGGCACTCTCCCGTTGTGTGCGCGGGTCGGGAGATACCCCCCCACCTCGGGCACTCTCCCGCTGTGCACGCGGGTCGGGAGATACCGCCCCCACCTCCGGCAATCTCCCGTTGTCCGCGCGGGTCGGGAGATAGTAGCGGGTGTTTCTCCCCCCCCCCCCTCTTTCCCCTCCAGCGGTCCTGAGGTACTGAATGTGTGTGTGTGTGTGTGTGTGAGAGAGAGAGATTGAGAGTGTGTGTGTGTATGGGAGAGAGAGATTGAGAGAGAGAGTGTGTGTGTGTGTGTGTGTATGTGTATGGGAGAGAGAGATTGAGAGAGAGAGTGTGTGTGTGTGTGTGTGTGTGTGTGTGTGTGTGTGTGTGTGTGTGTGTGTGTGTGTGTGTGTGTGTGTGTGTGTGTGTGTGTGTGTGTGTGTGTATATATATGGGGGAGAGAGAGAACGTGTGTGTGCAGGACACCAGAGGTAACCCCCCAAGTCAGTCATCCCACCCCCACCCAGTCAGTCATCCCACCCCCCACCCAGTCAGTATTCCCACCCAGTCACCCATCCCACCCCCCACCCAGTCAGTAATCCCACCCCCACCCAGTCACCCCCCACCCAGTCATCCAGTCAGTAATCCCAACCCCCACCCAGTCACCCAGTCAGTTATCCCACCCAGTCACCCAGTCAGTAATCCCACCCAGTCACCCAGTCAGTAATCCCCACCAAATCAGACAACCCCCCAACCAATCCACCATCCAGTCACCCCCCGTCAGTCATCCAGTCAGTAATCCCACCCAGTCACCCAGTCAGTAATCCCACCCAGTCACCAAATCAGTAATCCCACCCCCACCCAGTCAGTAATCGCACCCCCACCCAGTAATTCCACCCAGTCACCCAGTCAGTAATCACACCCAGTCACCCAGTCTGTAATCCCACCCAGTCACCCAGTCAGTAATCACACCCAGTCACCCAGTCTGTAATCCCACCCAGTCACCCAGTCAGTAATCCCACCCAGTCACCCAGTCAGTAATCCCCACCAAGTCAGACAACCCCCCCACCCAATCCCCCAGCCAGTCACACCCTGTCAGTCACCCCCCCCCCTCTCTCCCACTCTCTCCCAGACTCTGTCTCTTTCTCTGTCTCTGGGTCTCTTTCTCTGTCTCTGGGTCTCTGTCTCTTTCTCTGTCTCTGGGTCTCTTTCTCTGTCTCTTGGTCTCTGTATCTCTCTCTGGGTCTGGGTCTCTGTCTCTGGGTCTCTGTGTCTCTGTGTCTCTTTCTCCGGGTCTCTGTCTCTGGGTCTCTGTCTCTGGGTCTCTGTCTCTGGGTCTCTGTCTCTCTGTCTCTTTCTCTGGGTCTCTGTCTCTTTCTCTGGGTCTCTGTTTCTGGGTCTCTGTTTCTTTCTCTTTGGGTCTCTGTCTCTCTCTCTGTCTCTCTCTCTCTCTGTCTCTCTCTCTCTGTCTGTCTCTGTCTCTCTCTCTGTCTCGCTCTCTCTCTGTCTCGCTCTCTCCCACACTCTGGATCTGGATATCTTATTTACCCTATATATATCATTGTGGGTATGAAGGTACCTGGACATTGAGGGACTGCGGATCAGGTAAGATCCCAGGTGGGATTGCGGCTTTAGATATTGTGAAGAGGGGGCGTCCAGACACTGGTTAATGGGTGCAGGAAAATAGTCACACACACATGTAACAAGGACTAATTGTAGTAAAGTATAAATGTAATACAATAAATAAACTTATATCAAAAAAGAATGTTGTTTTACTAGGAAATTACGTTAAAAAAATTAGGCAGGGCTGGGGGCGGAACTAGGGGAGGGGCTGGGGGTGGGGCCTGGGGAGGGGCTATTTGACGAGTAGATTTTTTGGTTTGGCGAGTAGATTTTTGGGTGATTTGTCGAGAGAGAGAGAGAGAGAGAGAGAGAGAGAGAGAGAGAGAGTGAGGTCAGAGAGAGTGAGGTCTGAGAGAAAGAGTGAGGTCTGAGAGAGAGAGAGAGTGAGGTCAGAGAGAGTGAGGTCAGAGAGAGTGAGGTCAGAGAGAGTGAGGTCTGAGAGAGAGAGAGTGAGGTCTGAGAGAGAGAGAGTGAGGTCTGAGAGAGAGAGAGAGGTCGGAGAGAGAGAGAGTGAGGTCTGAGAGAGAGAGAGTGAGGTCTGAGAGAGAGAGAGTGAGGTCTGAGAGAGAGAGTGAGGTCTGAGAGAGAGAGTGAGGTCTGAGAGAGAGAGAGTGAGGTCTGAGAGAGAGAGAGAGAGAGAGAGAGAGAGAGAGAGGAGAGTGAGAGGAGAGAGGTGGGAGAGAGGAGAGAGAGGGGGGGAGAGCGAGTGAGAGAGATGAGAGTGGGAATGGTGAGAGAGATGAGAGTGGGGGTGGTGAGAGAGATGAGAGTGGGAGTGGTGAGAGAGAGATGAGAGTGAGAGTGGTAAGAGAGAGATGAGAGAGAATTTTCAATTTAGTATAGTACTTGTTGACTTATATACAGTACCTGTCTCTCTCTTTTGTATACAATATGCTGCAGCACAAATACGTGACTTGGCATAGTAAAATATTCATTAAGGGAATTTATGCATCAAGTGATACAAACTCCAGCATTGCTCCAAAAACAGGTGCACAATTACATCATTTTGACCTCGTGTTACTTTGTGTCAATGTTTTAAGGTGTCTTGCTCCCCTTGTGCCAGTGAAAGTCTAGAGGAAAACACTGTGAGCCTAATATCATTAAAATTCGTACCTATAACTAGTGCAGTTTTACCTTATCTTTGTTACAACACATTCAATATTCAACAATATTCAGTTTTAATGTTGCTATTTTGTGACACATTGTGTTCGTTGTACACACTCACGAGCACCTCCTTTTGTCTCTAGATACAAGCCGATATTTCTTGATTCTGATTGGTTCTCAAGCTATTGGCTGAGAACAGTCATGTGGTGATTTATAGCTAATAGACATTAAGTCTATACTACTGCACTGCGATTGGGTCTCAGCCTATTGGCCGAGACTGGTCATGTGAGATATTCTGACCAATGTGGAGAGGGCTTTGTGTATTTAGAGTGAGAAGGAAGCAGACAGTGTTACTCTTTGATAAAGTTCTAGTATAGAACGAAACGCGTCAGAGGTACACTATCGTGTGGAAGTTCTTTTTTGTTTTTGATCATTAAAATTATTTAGTTTTTACGCGCCTGGTTGGAGTATTTTTTGTGGAGCAGCAGTGACCGCCGTTTCTTCTCACCAAACCTGTTTACCTACTTACGAGCAGGAGCACGCCACCGCGGTCAGCAACAGCAGCAAATTTCCTCAAACAGCACCTGGCAGCCTTACAGCTTCATCGGACATACAGGCCAGCTGATTTAACCCTTCTACTACCGGACGCAGGTGAGGCAAGCAGTAGCTGGATATCTGATTTACTTTGGGGCTCTGTTTTGACAGGGCTCCGCTGTACTTCTACCAGCCTTGCTTTAAAAAGCCCCCCGTCTAGGTTTATGGGTTTATCATTGAAGGTTATTGATTCCATTGGATTTTATGTATATCTAGTTGCTGCGGTGTATTACTCCACTGTCTAATATATATCCACATACTGCAACGTTGTAGCATCAATCTTAGGGGCTCATACCCCCCCTTTTTCTATCTGCTGAAGCAGGAAGGCAGAGAATCTGTTCCAGCGAGATCCAGAAGTGGCCTTTGCTTTCTGTCATGGGAGACTCCTGTGGCGGGTAGGATCTCAGTGGCCGGAACAGCAGGAAGTAAAGTAGGGGTCACAAGCAGGGGTCCGAGGCAGGTGGCAGGTAGCGAAGTCAGGTAACAAGCAGAGGTCGGCAACGAGGAGACTGGAATAGGACAGGTGGGGCAGGACAGGTCTGGGGGCAGGGACTGAGAACAGGAACAAACAGGGACAAGCCAGATTACCAGCAAGGGCTTTTACTGTGAACAGACTTCTATAATACAGGTACAGGTACTGGAACAGATCTGGAATCAGAAGCATGTGCATAAGGAGTCTGACTTCAAGCAAAGGCAAAACCAACAGACAGGAAGCAAGCTATAAAGGACAGAGACAGGAGCAACAAGAAGACAGACAGACAGAGGAACCCAGAGCCAACAGAAGGCAGCAGCACACCCAGAAGACAAGGAAGCTATGGCTAGGCAGGAGGTCTAGGCGACCCTGACAGCGTATCGCACAGCAGATGCTAATGCCAATTATTGACTATGGAGACATAGTATACGGCTCGGCACCTCAAACCCACCTTAGCATACTTGACACCCTCTACAATTCAATTTGTCGTTTTGTTCTCCAATGCAACTACAACACACATCACTGCGATATGCTCAAAGAACTAGATTGGTCATCACTAGAGTCTAGGCGCAAAGTTCACCTTTCCTGTCTTGCCTTTAATTTCTTCATGGGCAAGCTACCCAGCTATCTGAACAAGCTCCTCACCCCTACCACATGCAGCACTTATCACCTGAGATCAGACTACAAAAGACTGTTCATGGTCCCAAGGCTCAACAAAGTATCCGGACGCTCCTCCTTTTCCTACCGTGCACCCCAAAACTGGAACAACCTACCAGAGACTCTCACATCCACCACCAGTTTAAGTTCTTTCAAATCTAAGGCTGTCTCACATTTTAATCTGGTCTGTAACTGTTTCATACGCCCATAATATATATTTTCTTTAACTGTGCACGCAATGTCTTGTATATAATGTATACCCTGTTCATTTATGTAACTGTACTTGTAACCATGTATTATTTGTTTTACGCTGTACCCAGGACATACTTGAAAACAAGAGGTAACTCTCAATGTATTACTTCCTGGTAAAATATTTTATAAATAAATAAATACATTTTAATGTAATTTTTTTTATTTCGGCCGAGATTTGCGCAGAGAGAGGCACCTCTCTCTCTGCAGCTGAATAAATTCGCCGGGTGAGCCCTTTTCAGAGGGTCGAGCAAATCGTCGCCAGCTACTCGCCATTCATTGAAATGTTTCTATGACTGGTATTTAGGGCTTTCTGCATACCGTAATAGCAACGCTGTCAAAAATGGCGATTTAAAAACCTTGCCGTTTTTTTCTATCGGATTTTACTGCATGAGGCCCATATTTATATATACATAGATACACAAACCTATGCATACATACACAAACATATGATTCTGAATATCTGAACATTTCTGTGTTCTCTCAGAGAGAGAATTGTGACTTAGAAAAACGATAAGTAAAATCTGTATCAAGCTTCTTGAGCTCTGGCTCATTGCCAGCCTGTTTTCCTGGGTGGCTGGGTTGCAAAGGTTAAGCACCACTGCTGTTATAGAAACACCTTCAAATTATATAAGACTTCATAACATGTCAGGCAGGTCTGTGATCAGCCACCTTACTGGCTCTCTGTAATAAAGTGAGACACTTCTTTGCAATATTGTAACACAATTAACAATGGTGAGCATCCTCTGTGCTGATAAACACAACAATAATATTCACACAATGCATATGCCATCTCTACACCAGGTCTGTGGAGCACTTTTATAACCATATTCTGTGAATATTCTTTTCTTTGTACCCGTATCTGACATTCCAATAACGTGTCATTATTAAAAATTAGACTATTTTGATTATATTGATAATGATACAGTAATTTTAATTATATGTAGAGACAATAGGCGTTACAGAACCTACTGTAGGAAGCAGTTGTCATCAACAGCAGCTTTAGCAGTGCAGCTTTCCAGTATGGAAAACAGGTTTAAGGAAAGTCAAACAGAATCAGTAGACCATAGTTCAATAAATGATGTTGGATCTACAAGCCACAGCAGGGACCATGTGGTGACTAGTGAAGCTAGAGGCCTTTGCAAGGCAGAGCCAAAGCATGTTGCTAGCATCAAAAGGGAAATCATTTTCAATCCAACTGATATTTTCTTTATCATTTTAAAGGTACAGATCCAGATGTAGTCCCTCCTAGGATCAAAATAAATGAGTAGAAATTATATGTTTAAAGGGTTAATGTATGTGATGGAAGGTGCATAAAGTTTATGGGGAACCCGGATGGTATCGCTGGTGTTTCTGGACATCTGAGGAAGCAGACTTCTCCTGAGGAAACAGCGTGAAGCTGAGAAACGTGTTGAGATTCAGACTAATTGACAGTCTAAGTGGACTCATTGAGGGACCAGTAGACGGATCGGCGCTTGCCTACAGTTTTCCCCATCACACAGAACCGGAAATGTCGCACACAAGCATCACCGGAAGTGACACGAGTCCAACCGGAGGTGATGTCAGATGCCGGGAAAGCCTGCGAGGGGAGCTGCAAGAGAGACATCAACTGGACATCAGCTGATTTGCGCTACCACAAGCCTCTATCCAGCTGGCTACTTGACGTCCAGAAGCATTAGCGATACAGTACCATCCGGGTTCCCCATATACAGTACCTTATATGCCACTTATACTTGTACAGAATATGAGTATATCGAGTACATGATTTTATTATAAATGTGATATTTTTAATCTGCACTATGTCTGTTTCCATTCTTCTACCCTGAGGTATATCAACATATATTTCAACAAAGAAGAAATCTGAAAATCCCTCTCCTGGCTTCCTATCAAATTCCATATCACACACTCAATTCTCCTCCTCACTTTAAAGCTTTACACTCTTCTGCTCCTCCTTACATCTCAGCCTTAATTTCTCGCTATACACCATCCCGACTCTTGCATTCTGCTCAAGGATGTCTTCTCTCTACCCCTTTTGTGTCTAAAGCCCTCTCCTGCCTTAAACCTTTCTCACTGACTGCCCCGCACCTCTGGAATGCCATTCCCCTCAATATCCGTCAAGCACCCGCTCTATCCACATTTAAGATGCATCTTAAAACATATGAGTAGCTCCATGGCTGATACTATACACCTCATACTGTACATCGACCTTGGCTCCTTGTAGATGCACTTACCAGAACACCTTCCTACTGTCTCTTTACGTTCCTGATACTTAACAATTATATTGAAAGGTCTTCGGGGCAGGGGCGCCTTTTCCTAAATGTTAATTTTATGTCTGAAGCACTAATTCCCACTCTGTGTTATATTATTATGTCATCTGTGTTACTGCTGTGAAGCGCTATGTACATTAATGGCACTATATAAATAAAGGTATACATACTGTAGACCCGCAGTTTACCTTTATAATAAGGAACTCTGTAACTGGCTTTGGCCAGCTTTTAACTGCACTACATCACAAATAAGCATATACTTCATTTATTTAACCCCTTCTGGACACTTTCACATACATCAAAAGATGGAGTAAACAGAATAAAGAAAAGAGCTCCTACAGAGCAGCACTCAGAGCAGCGAGTATGATAAAGTGATTTAAACTTATCCTTTATTAGGAATCATAGCATGAGAAAAATCAGACAAGCAATGACGTGTAGACAACACAGAAATGATCAAATTATCTCAGAAGAACCCAGCTCAAACTGAGATGATGACCATTATTACAAGTGCGATAGACACCTGGATATAGTCAGGGAATATAGCTGTATGAGTTCTGTGGGGATAATCCTTAGAGTATTGATCTCAGTGTAACGGTGTTTCCCCCACCCAATCGCAGATAGGGGCCATTCCAGAGTGTATGGTGCATATACCTGCTGGCAACAGGAGGGCTGAGTCGTCCACTGATAGTAGTGGGGACACAGGAACAGGCTTCTGGTGTTCATACCCCACATATCTACTTAGCAGTGCAGCGCCTCCATATGCCGTAGGCTCCAGGAACTGAAGGTGATCTCCCATGGTAGAACTTATTACCTCTCCCCCCAGTAAAGTCATGCACCAGGTAGGAGGTATGTTGCAAAACAGGAACTGGTTTATTACTACACACTGCAATAACAGTTACACAGCAGTCTTCTGCCGGATAGAGTCTGTCAGGTACGCTATCATTGAAGATGGTCCCTGGACCGTCACTACAGGCCAAGGGCACCTGCAGCCATCCTAGCTCTTCCCCACATCCTTAGCAGAGGCAGCGTATGGTACACACTCACTCTCCGCCAAGGCAAAAAGGAATAGGGTAGGCCCATTATGCAGCCTCTCCAATGTGTGACCTGCCTTCATCAAGTGGGGGAAGGATCTCCAGAAGGTGGGCGGTGTCTGCCCTTACGTACAGCCAGGAGAGGGCACCAGGTCTGTCCCAAGATTGGGCAATCTCAAACCTGCTGTACCCGCCTCCTCTGACACTCAGGGGCAGCACCAGTGAAGGGGAAACCCCCATGATGACTACTTGCAGGCCTGCTGTACCAGGGCTTACTGCCAGGAGAAGGGCAGAATAGTAGTCAGGGATGACCCTGCTATATTAAGTATGCCAATAACACTCGTCACTCAGAAGAGATAACCCCTCTGGGGTATGAGGGAGGTGAGTGTTTATGAGAGTGAACTCAATCAGTAGTCAGGACCGGTTTTCAAGACTGTGGTATTCCCCGTATGGATAGGTACAGCAAGGTAATGGTCACTCAAAGAGCTAAGCCCCTTGACGTGATAATATCATGAGATATTATGTATTTTAATCCATCTGGTGCTTCAGGGGTTAAAAAAGGAACAAGTTACTGTAGGTTTTAAAATGCAATATTCTGGTTTGTAACAGGTCAGGACTTTTTCTGAGTTTGTGCTTGTCTTCAAAGAGAGCTTAATTGGGAAAGTCTATCCTGTATTGCCCACAAAATGTACCAGGTGGGTTGTATGTTGCTGATAGAGTCTCGAGATAAGGGAATAAAATATGGCTCTCCTGACAACTTTATAAACATGATTCTTTTAGAACTAGCTTCAAAGGATTCTCTGGAGCAAGTTTGGCAAGGTTCAGGGGGCGTAGCTAAGAAGTATTCAGCCAAAGAGTGTCTTTATTACAAATGAGAATATCATGTGATGTCATATCCTCTGCATAATAAAAGTTACAAATCGGCAATTGTGTCACAGAATGGATGTTGTGACATTACACACTGCATGTTTAACAGGTACTGGGGGACAGATATTAATTTGTTGTTCAGGTTTAGGGGTACGATGGTCATGCTTAGTCTTATCGCGTCTGCCATGAAAGCCTGAATGTATTGGTGTGACTCACGTGTGTGTAAGTATTAGTTAAGGAAAGTTATGAGTGCGTTTAGATATTGAAGAGAAGATTAAATGTCATTTATAAAGTTTTTTTTACTGTGTCGTAAAACTGTCAATCTAACGGCTAGTTTATGAGGGAGGCTGGGGGGCTTATGTGGTTTCCATGAGAAAAGAATGTATTTAAGTCTCAGAAAAGATTATGAAAATCCGGTTTTCAACAGAGGTGTGTTTGGACTAAACACGTGAGTCTCAATTGTGCACCAGTGACCTCTCTGGGAAAAAACCTATGGCTTTTGTGTATAAATGTAACATAAAGGGTTTTCTGTTTATGTTATATCCGTTTATTTTGAGAAACTGTTCTGCATTTATTGTAATTGTATGTTCTTGTAATCCTTTTTTCTGTAATCTGTGCACTGTATTTTTATATATACTAAAACATTAAATAAGTGATGTGTTGTGCTTTGAATGATCTGTTGCACGCTGAGGAGTGAGTATTTACATTTTCAGACATTTTTCTACAAAGGATTTTTGTGTGTTAAAGTACATCGTTTTTTCTATTATAAACAGGGACCTGGGACCCTGGCAAATATATTAATTTTACATCTTATTTTTAATTGCATATCTCAGGTGGTGACAGCATACAGATATGATTGCAATTGAGTAAGGGGTTAATATTAACTAATCGGAAGTACCTTGCGCAGGTTCAAGGTGAGTTGGCTAGAGTAGTTGTATGTATTAACAAAGCACAAAGCCCCAGCAAGCTTTTTGGGAACCCCTCAGCCCCCACAAAATATATGTAGCCAGGTTCCGCCATTTGCTCTGCAACCCCCGTTACTTCCGCTGATGGTGGGGGTTGCCGGAGCCAAGCGGCAGCCCCGCCGGCGTTCCTGGAGGGTGGGGGCCGAGCAGGGAGCACTCCGGTGTTCTAGCGGCTCCCGCGAGGGGCGCCGCCATCTTCAATGTAGTTGTGCATGTGCAATGGGTGTGGCAGCCGGTGGCCACTGCGGAGGTTGGCGCATGCGCAGAGGAAGTGCGCGCAAAGCGGCCATAGGGGAGAATAGCTCCCAAGAAGATACAGCCCCCAGGGTGCACAGGGGCAGAGTCAGGTGATGCCAGGTAGCCAATAGGGCTGTAGGATCTCCCTGCAGGGGAGATTGGATACATTTGGCGCGCTGAGCCCACGCTAGTCGGCGTCAGGAGTAGCTAGGGGAAGGAGGTAGGGTGCAGGAGTCAGTGACTCCCTGCACTAGGCCAGCAGCCTCCTAGGCCCCAGATAGCCCTGAGTCAACAGTAGTTTGAGTGTTGTAGGGACTTGCCCCAGGTTAGGGACCCTTCCCCTTACTACACAGAGTCAGTTAGGGACACAGCGGACGCCGCGCGTCCATCCAGAGGTTTGGGCTCAGACCTCCGCTGCCGCTGCAGCAACCATCCAGGTGGGATCGCCCCGGACGGCAGTTCCTGTATTCGTCAGCCTTTGGATCCTTTGTGAAGCTCCTTAGCAGGCCCGGGCACTGGAGTGCTCGGCAGGTAACCGTCAACAAGTGCACCAATGATCCTACATATATATATTATTAATACGGGACTAGTGGCTGTGCAGTCACACATATCATCTCCCTTTAAGGGTGCAGGACATATTGTGTGGGGTTATTGGACACGGGTGGGATCACTCGGTGTAGATGGGAGCGTCCTGCGAGACGCAGTAATCAGTGTCTCCTCTAGAGAGGGACACCTGTTGATATTTGAATAAGTATATGCTATACAGTAAAGTCATTGGTTATTTTACATGCTTTGTGTGGAGTGATAAATATAGTTGTCCTGCGAGGAACCACTCCCCCTCTGGTGGGAGCCGTCACAGGTAGAGGCATTGCACCACGAGATTGTGTTATATGTATTTACCCCAGGCTCCCCGAGCGGAGGCTTAGGCTCCTGAGAGCTACACAGGTATACAGAGCAGGTAGCAGCGTCTGTATTCACAGGGAATACCCGTTACATATATATATATATATGTATATAAGTGTCAAAATGGAGTGCTATAGAGTGTGGCATATGTATTCAACAGATGACAGAGAAGCCCAATGCTACATCCAACATGACAAAAATACACAGTAAAATACTTATATATTCTCTTGAAAAAGGGTAATTTAGTTTAACCCTTTGGCCAAATCGTTGTAAGCTTGTGAGCCACAACAAGTCAGACACCCGTTTGCAAGTCCTAACACTACCAGATAAAATACTAATATACCTCTATTAGGATTAAAATTCTCATTTACCTCTATTAGGAGGGAGAAAGACCACATTGGATCTATAGCTGTATGTTTTAACCCTGATTGCATATTTAAGTCACGTGCCCACTTGGGTGTTGTTCGTGACAGGTGGTATATGGGGACGGATGTATGGGAGATGTTACTCATCTGAGGAACCATTGTGAAGGTGAAGGCTGGGGCAGCTTGCGAGCTGTGTATTAATCATTTTTCTTTAAGGGAGAATTGTTAATTTGAGGGACCGTTGAAGAGGTGAAAAGTGGGGCCGTTTACGAACGGAGTTTTAACCCGTGTCCCGTATGCAGGTCCCTTTCTCAAAGGGGTGCCGTAAGTGACACCCCTAGTGTGTGAAATTGAGCTAATGGGCTCTAAAGAGTGTAGTCATCTGAATCACTGTAGAGCATAAAGGATCGGTTTTGGTCCCTGCTATGTACATATATACAAGTTCTTTGATCACCTGGGTTACTAGGAACAGAGAGGTCCCACTTGAATATACAGTAGATCGGGTATATAACTCCTACTAGCCTAATATATTTATACGTGGTTGGTAAACAGTTCTGGTTTTCAGACCATTAGAGTTGAATATCCCCAGTGTGATTGCCAGGTGAAACACAGTGCCAGTTTGGTATCATATGGATAGGTGGCCCAAGCGATATAGCCATACATATAATGGCTGGATGAGTGATGCATGCACTAAGCTGTTTTGGAGTTGCTTATTCTATGATAGTGGGTGTCCTCTTTTTTAAGGAGACACCACTACCATAAGACCGATCCATGTGGTCTGGTCAAGGAAACATATACAGTATGTTAATAACATTTGTGAAAAACCTATCCTTTATCCTACTTCTGAACATACAGTACCAAGCCACACGGTTTCCCAATGACGACTTCGGAGCTTCGAGAACAGGCTCCACTGACTTTTAAAAGTATGACATATTTATTAAAGTAAAGCACAGATAGTGTACTGTGACATGAGTAGGGTTTTGGTAAATATGGATTGCATTATAAAGCCAAATAAAGTGCACTGGTTCTGTGATATTTTTATAGCAATATTTATTCCAACATAACATACACTTAAATAAATGGGAAAGCGTAAAAAAAATCCAATCTTCCACCAACTGGCCTTGGCTGTCTCTTGTGAAGTTTAATCTGTAAAAGAAGGAACAAATAGATGCATTAAAGACTTGTTGTTCTGTTGTTCATACGATCTACAACACAATACAGAAAAGGCACATGGTGCCTTAATGATACAGTACTGATGTTCTGTGTTTCATGAATGTGTTGAACTGGAGAACCTTGAACATTGATGAAAACAATGACATCCATACAGCATTGCATAAAAACAACAACATTATTTACTAAACTGCACACCAAAACATCTCTAGTTCTTAACAAAAGAGTCTCACCCCTCAAATAATAATACAAATAAATTGCTTTCATACTTCATTGTGTGATCATTTTGAGTTCATTATTACTCCAGCCCACAGTCCTAGGATGATTTAACGGTGAAGTGGGGTGAGTTGAGTCCATCGGGGCTTGAACTGGATGCAAGGTGGGCTGAACTAAGTCTGAGGTGAGGTGAGATGGGTCTGGAGTGGAGTGAGATGGATCTGGATTTGGTTGTGATGGGTCCTCTTTTGATCTCTTGTTTATGCATCTGCAAGTTTAACAAAATACTGAAAAGCGACATGTAGTAAGGTTTCTGTTTACTGCCAAGACTTTCTATGTTAATTTCTGTATTATAAAGATTACATGTTTAGTTAGTTTATGCTAACATCAAAGCACCTATACAGGAGTGTACATGTTGCAGGACCACCTTTCCTGCAATGGTTGATCACTATGGTCTTCACCTTCACTTGCTGCTTCTTCCACATTGTCCCACAGTAGGACCCTGTTTGACATTTGCTGACCGTATTGAGTTTTCTTTGTCATTTGAATGCTGTTCACAATTCATGGGTCACCTGCCATTGTCATCAAAGATCCTGCACATTCAAAAGTGCTGTAACTAGTACAGCCATGAGATGGTTATTGCACCATAGAAGATGGCTTTAGCCATCATTTAAGCAGTAAATAGAAAAGAGCGGTGAAACCACAATAGTTCTGATCTATAACAGCCTTTTTGGTTGTACTGTATGCCACTCCTATTTTTGGGATCTTTCTATACAGCTGAGTGTTGATTACAATAACTCTATAGTAGCCTGAGTGTGTCCCTTTTGTAATCTTACAGTATAGAATTTTGTATGATATCGCAAACTCCCCAGGAGGTCATTGCAGCTCATGTGCCAGCACCTTACATTTCAGAGCACTTCCCATCCAGTGCATGCTTCTTCCAAGACAACGACCCAAAACACAGTGCATCTGCAACTTTCATAAAGGACAATGGAATCAACAGGGTCAGAGCACCTCCGAGCAAGTTATTTGTTGATTGTACAATGGTGAAATTTACATATATACAGTATATAGAAGATCCTAACAGTGATCAAAATACCAGTACAGCACAAGGGGTAGAACAAAAGGAGATTATTCAGTCTATTATGCACACATCCCAACGTTTCTGTCCCCAGGAGGATCTTCTTCAGAGGTAACTTAAGATGTCAGGGGGCACACAATTTATTTTAAATAACAAAAAACAGAACAGGGGAGAGGTTTGTGTTGCTAAGCAACAACTTGTGAGTGATAGTACACATGGCGTCTGAGAGTGGAGCAGGGAGGATTAATGTTAGATACGAGCGGAGCATAAAGAAAAGGGAAGCACTCAATATAAACGTTATTGTGCAACAATAAAACATTCAAATGTATTACAACTTGCTGTGTGGTCTCTCTTATAGATTATTGTGGGGGAAGCACTGTCACGAGACCAGAACTTTTAACACCAAAATTACCTGGGTCCTTTGATTGAGCAAAGCAAGAGATAAAATAAATTGTAATTTATTTACACAATGAACACACACCGCTTGATTTTCAAAATACTACGAAAATACACTTACGGGGACGGGGCAAAATAAAATCTATTTCCAGAATTAAATCTTTTGAAACAGAGTCTTTAGGCATAATTTCCCAGGAGCGGGAGTTGTGCGCAAATAAAGCCGAAACAGTCTTTAGATAGAGGTGCCTCTTGCAACCCCGATTTCTCCGCCGGTACTGCTTGCTTCATTCTACCACTGTAGAATTAGTTTGGAAATCTTTAGTTCTTACGAACTCTTGAGCTGGATACAAATCTTGGTTACGATGTTATAATTTTTGTACCACACGATGAATCTAATTTCCTGATCGGCTGCAGGGATTTTTAAAAAGTAAAACCCCCTATCTCTCGTGGGCTGGGAACTAAACATCCCACCTATACCCAGGTCTTGCCAGTGATGCCCAGCACCAGGCAGGGGCTTCATAGTATGCCAAGGGCATGCGCGAACTTCGCACCTTCGCCGCTTAGCATACCAAACCAAGCACCTTCCCTGGCGCCAAGTAGTCTACTCCACCAGAACATCTGGACATCTGCTAGGATGCCAATACTTGTTTTTTCTCCGCCCAGCTTAACACCTTTAACTGTCGGAACCTTTTAAACTCCGGACGTTTCCAAACATCCTGGGACCATGTCAGCACGATGTCTTACAAGTCCGGGGCTAAATTATGCATGACTTTCTGACAGGAATTCCCTGCTATTCATCTTTACAGTATTGTACTTATAATTATGTGTTTCCACTGTTCTGGCTGCCTGAATGAAAAACCCCTCCCACCTATTGGTATTAGAATTAAAAGAGGGGGACTTCCATTCATCAATTTTTATAAAACTTAATAAGATTTGCGGCAAAACCATTTTAATGATTTCACTCCAGCAGTGCTCACGTCAAAACTCAGTGCTCTACGGTGTTCCTAGCCAAAGTTGGCTATGCGCTATGCGCTATGCTCCAAGCTGCTGTGTTTGATAAAGTTCCTTGAACGAAACGCGTTGAAGGTTTGCTGTTGTCCCACACCATGAATTAAATAAAGGACTATTTTTTCTGCAAGACCTTCTCCTCCTTATTGCTGTGCGCTGCACACCCTGGCTTTGGAGCTGCCTGACAACTGCCTGCTCGCAGATTCCCCAGACTAATTGCCCATCAGGATTAACACAGCGGGTCCTTGCTTCTGAAAGAGCTGCGTTGAGAGAGCAGACAGGATCAATCTCTCTCTGTGCATCTCTAACAGACGATCACAATGTTTTTATTTGAAAGGGAAGGAAGCGATCCAATCAGGTACCAAGCCTCCATCCCTTTAAGCTGACGCCACATCACTCCAAAAAAAGTGGGGAGGGGCGGGCTTAAAACCTGGGAAGGAGGAGCCACTAACCTCCACCAGCTGAAACAGCTAAGAATGGGTTAACAAAACACAGAACCCCAGCAAGTAGTGTTAGGCCTTGCGAACGGGTGTCTGCCTTGTCGTGGCTCGCAAGCTTACAACGCTTTGGCAAAGGGTTAAACTAAATGACCCTATTTCAAGAGAATATATAAGTATTTTACTGTGTATTTCTGTCATGTTGGATGTAGCATTGGGCTTCTCTGTCGTCTGTTGTATACATATGCCACGCTTATTAGCACTCCATTTTGACACATATCTACCCCTCCTCCCCTTCCCGCCGCCCTTCGCCTTCCTGCCCGCCTTCCCGCCTCCTCAACCCGCCTTCCCGCCTCTGCCTTTCACCCGCCCTTACTCCGGCCGCCTCTGCCTTTCACCCACCGCCTCACAGCCGCTGCACGCACTCAACAGACACCCGCCACACTCGACACGTACCTGCCGCCACACACACCTGCTGTCTCCAGCCCCTACGCACCGACATCAGTGACCCACTGCCTCACACCCTAGCAGAACCCCCACTCACAGACAGCACTCACAACCCACGCGCCACCTGCCGCCTCACACCCTAGCAGGACCCCCACTCACAGACACCACTCGCAACCCATGTGCCACCCGCCGCCTCACACCCTAGCAGGACACACGCCTCACATTTTTACATCTGTTATGTCACCAAAATATACATTGTACTGTGGTGTGTTTACAATAAACCATTTTTAAACAACAGCTTATTACATTTTATTCCATCTTTCTTTTCAATATTATTATCCAATCTTTACAACAAATACTCACCTATTGTTCCACCATTTATAAATAATAATACCTATTACGCATTTACATCCCGGGCAACGCCGGGTCTCTCAGCTCGTACATATATATATTTTGTGGGGGCTCAGGGGTTCCCAAAAAGAGCTTGCCGGGGTTCTGTGTTTTGTTGATACACGTTATAATTAGTATTAACCATATAATGTATGTATGTATTTATTTATATAGCGCCATTAATATACATACAGTAGCGCTTCACAGCAGTAATACACGTGACGATCACATAGATAACAAATAATATAAATAACACATAATTGGAAGAAGTGCTTCAGAAATAAAAGTAACATTTAGGAAAAGGAGTCCCAGCTCCGAAGAGCTTACACTCTAATATAATGTTTGGCCATATGTTTCCATGAAAGATATGTAGAACCGATGCAGAGCCAGGGTAAAGAAAAAAATGAGAATAATCCAGGGCAACTCCAACATTGAAGGGTGAGGGTTGTTTATTTGGAAGGTGTGAGGCTCTATAGAACGTTGATGTAATGGTGCTTCACCCTATTTTTACATAAAGTCGCCTGCTGTGTCATCAACACCACGAGTTCTGATTTATTGGTCACACATACTGGAGCTCTATCCCCTCCCCAGCCCAATAGTGAGTCAAGTTAATGTTTCCAAGATATTTAATAGAAGTAATAGTGTTTTAACACCCACAGTGCACAAGAGTGGTTTATTTTAGTAATGCGTGTTAGGGGGAGAGGAGGGGGATTGGGTTGGAGGGTGGTGCTTTGATAATAAAGTAAGTCAGGAAGGATATCTTTCAAATGTGTGCTGATACGCATGCGCAGATTATTGTGCAGCTACTACAGTAGTTGTGACACACAGTCATGCATTCCACGGTGTAACACTTAAAGTACGTGCAGTATGTAAATCACACACGCATCTCTCTGGAACTCACATACAATACAGTATGCATGTAACATACTGTAACATGCTTTTGTTTTAAGAAACCTTGGTGAATATAACATTGTAGTGAATGTTATTGTTTAAAAATTTTATTTAGGAAGAGGACAAGACTGAAAGCATAGACTTACTGAATGTACAGCATGGTGTAACACATTTTTTATCTCCCTTAAGAAAGTTGTATGATCCCTATAACAGCCGCAGAGCATTACAAATATTTGGGATTCTTGGCTAGATATTCATTGTGCCATCTGGTGGACAGATACTAAAATTGCAAAAAAAAAACAAAACCACACCTAACCGCGCTATGTAATTGTGTAGGCTTTCCCCGGCTTGCCTGCAGAAACCCATGTCTTCCCGCGGGTGCGATTTCGCACCTTGCCCGATACCGGGATTACTCAATGGCTATATCTACTTATGGCTATATCACCCATATAGTGCCTTCCCATTTGCTTTGCTGCGTATCTCACACAAAGTGAGCAGTCTAAGGGTAAATAAAACACTTGATTGACGTGTAATTGAGCAAATGGTGCAACATTAAGGGAACAAATGTAAGTATTGCTATTCCATATACACCTAATGGATCGTTTCATTTAATGGGCTTTAAAGTGTCTTCTGGAAAAGTACTGCAGATTGTGGGCCATATTTTTACCTTGCATACATTTTTTATGTGCTAAATTAAATTGTCCCTTCACAATACCACCCACTTTGTGTTAAGGTACCGATTGTCTTTATGTTTCCTTCTTCATTCTGTTCACACTATGAAAACAGTGCATCTTTAATAGTTTAAAGAAATAATGATGCATTTTTAGTTTCGCAGGGATCCAAACAATGGTTTCCATTTTCATCTTTTTTGACTGCCATGTAGGTCCGCCCTACTTCTTGCGACTCTGGAAACGCTGTAGTATTCTTCTCAGTTAGTTACAGTATGAGACTACAACAAATCAATCAGTGCGGCAATAACTGTGCATAGTTTGTGATATACATTCTGAACACATGATACATAAAGCTTGGCCCCCTGCAGACGCACTTACCAGAACTCCCTCCTACTGTCTCTGTACGTTCTCCCTACCTACCAATTAGACTGTAAGCTCCTCGGGGCAGTAACTCCTCTTCCTTAATGTTACTTTTATGTCTAAAGCACTTATTCCCATGATCTGTTATTTATATTATCTGTTATTTATTTGATTACCACGTGTATTACTGCTGTGAAGCACTGTGTACATTAATGGCGCTATATAAATAAAGACATACAATACAATACAATATAGACAGAGACCTTTTTTTCTCTGCAACCGAGATGGGCCAAGAGCAAAGGACCACTGCAAATTGGGGCCAGAGGGAAAGCTGCCAGCTACTCAGAATGAGGGATTTCCATACTTCGCCCCTCCCTGCAGCGGGGAATTTATTTGTCTCCCGTGACTCCTGGGAAGTTTAGTAATGCTACATCTATATTTGTTATTGAGCTTCTCTATGTTCAGCTTTTGGACTTAATTTTGCTAAACTATTAGGACTAACTTAACTCGTTCACTGCCATAAAGAAATGGTTACGTTATAAAACATGCTGCTCATACAGCCCTGTGAGAGACTGCAAGGGGAGATGCTGCCTGTCCACAGGTACAGGGTGTAAGGTGGGGAAAGTGCTTAGCTCTCCCACGGTTAGTCAGCAACTAAGATATATTAGTCAGAACTCCCCAAAGTGGAGTTAGGTTCTTGGTTTATATTTGGTTCCTGATTTATACCCTGTAAATAAACCCCCGTGTACAAAACTCTATGTTTCCTGCCTTTGATCTGGGACACAAGATCCTGCTGCTGTTACTGAGACATGCCAATTGGTGGAGTTTAATGCCGACAGTCCAAAAGGCACTGAGTAGTGGAAACTATGGAGGAGTTTCTGACCACGGTACAGCACGCCCAAGCGGAGAATGCGGCTACTCTATAGCGCAGCCAAACAGAGAGTGCTGCTACTTTAATGCACGGATTGCAACAAGTGTCAAAAAGACATAATGAGGATTTGCAGCAGATGGCAAAGTCCCAAGCGGAGAGTACTGCGTTGTTAGTACAGCAAATGGCGCTATCACTGCATCAGACTCTAAAAGCAGAGCAACACGAGGTGCACCTTCGCCGACACCAGGAGCTCCTAGTGTTAGGCGAGAGAATTACAGCCCAGACTAGCGGGGCTCGCCAGGTAAAATATCACCTCATTCAGAAAATGACGAGGGATGATGACATTGAGGCATACCTATCGATTTTTGAGCATACAGCAGCCTGCGAAGGATGGCCAACCGAGCAGTGGGCTGGAACAATCGGTTCCTTCCTGGTGGGGGACTCACAAAAAGCATACTATGACTTGCTGTCAGAGCAAGCGGAAAACTATGCCACCCTAAAGGCTGAGATTCTGGCATGGCTAGGTGTCACAATTGCCATTCGAGCCCAGCAGTTCCATTCCTGGCGTTACGACGCAGGAAAGACATCCTGCTCTCAAGTCTATGACCTCATACACTCTGCGAGGAAGTGGCGCCAGCCTGATGAATGTACAGCCGCTGCAGTCGATGAAAGAGTCATCATCGACCGGTTCCTGAGTGGTCTTCCTCACACCGTCCAGAAGTGGACCCACCCCAGGGTGACCCCAAAAACAGAGAAGTTGGTCACCTTAGTCGAATGTCACTTTGCTGCTGAGGAGATGTCCTGGAGCTCAAGTCCCAACGAGTTTTTCGGTTCCTGATCCACACGTGTCAGGAGGTCCAGTAAGACTTTTCTTCGGTCAAACAGACCACAAGTACTCATAGACTCACATAAAGGAGTTGGAAGTCCCATGGCCTATAGGGGGGACGTCGGTCCCATTCTTTCCAGTACACTGAAGAAAAAAACCCAGACCCAGTTTTGGGAAATACACTGAATGCTACAAATGCCATGAACTTAGACATGTGGTGGCAGTTTGTGTCATTAGAGACCAGGTTTATTGTACACCTTTTACCAGGATCATATTTTGAGCAAAACAAGATAATAAAATAAATTGAGATTTATTCACAGAAATAGGCATAGACACAATGATACACAAAATACAGACAGAAAGACACACTAACTTGGGGACTGGGGTCAAAACTAAACTTTCCTATCTGCTGTGCACACTAAATAAGAGTTTTTACTTGACCGGGACATAACTCCAAACGCCCTGGAACTAAAATGAGCTTGAAATCCCAACCGCGACTGATAACGTTAGTTTTTGAGAATTTGGCCGCGAAAAGTAGGACTTCGAATATTTGCCGGGCAGACTTTTCTGAAGCCGGCACTCTGCTATTTGCGCAAGAGCACTTTCAAAAAGCCTGCCCGTGTTTCAGGTGCCGAGAGTCTCTAGTTTGATTGGATTAGGGGATTCTTATAGTATTTTGGACTTCATTCACAAAATACTACAGCCAATCCGAGCGTGGGAACTTTCTCTTCAGCCAATCAGAGCGATGCCAGTCTGGAAAGCCGGGTAAGCGGGAAATCTTAATCTGCCAAGAGACATGTGCAAGTTTGCCACCTTAGTC
>NC_134485.1:11991318-12091318 GCF_040206685.1 Ascaphus truei | reverse complement strand
ATACAACACACAAAACAACACTTCAACATAACCTTAACTACCACACACAACACAACCACCACTAAACAAACACACACACCCAACCCACTGTTCCAATTACCTACCCTTCACCATACACACTACACTGAATACAATGCACATTTACACGTCTCACCACCCACTCCCATTGCACATCAACATCCCACCACACACAAACATATACAACAACACAACACCTCCGCTACTAACACACCTAGCACAATAAATCACCTCTTCCTTTCAATAACATATTTTACACAAAACATTACTATTTACACATCTGTCTAATTTATTGCACACAAACACTCAACTAACCAACACTGACACACACACTCACACACCACACACTCACTATCACATCACACACTCACTCATCCACACACACACCCCACACAATCAACAATCACACACAATAATTACATACACACACTATTCTGCCACACACACAGCCAACATTAACACAAAACAAAAACACACACAACATTTCAACACCTACACAAACGCACACCAAACACAAATAAATACCCCTCAATACTGTCACACTTTATCAATTTACAAACTTTTCACAGACCACAACCGGATGCCTTCAACACCTCGACGCTTCAACGCTGTGCCAAAACACACAATACAATCATTGGATCGAACTGCGCCTTGACACAACAACATCAGGAAGTATTGTAAACACAATCGCACTGAAACACTTCACTAACATCACACACAACACCTACCTCAACACACACATCAACAACTTTTAACAACACATCACAACTTACACACACAACACCTCTACAACACCTACAATAACGCACATCACAACAACAACACCAAACACACATCTTCACAACACAAAACATGCCACCCAAAAAACACCTTCGCAAAACAAAACATACACACCCTGACAATGAACGTGACACGCACACACACACACAAATTATATGTACTGCACCACACAATGCACACACCCATTTCACACACATTGAAATCCACGCACACAATGCTAACAAACAACTCACAACGGAATACACAATAGGTCAACAACAAATCCTCACAACCACAACATCAACACCAACACATTACACACAACAACATCACACACTAATTCCATTTAATACACACACAGCAGGTATATCAAACGCACAAATACACACACAGCATCCTAACACAACTACTCAACAACACACACACACCACAACATCACCTGCTAATGAAACACTACAGCGCCAAACACGCCTTGCACAACAAAGAGACAGAGCCAGAATCAGAAGAGCAACACAACGAGAACAACAACAACAAAAACACAGAGACACACCCACTACATCAACAGACGCTCACACTACAGAACAACAACAACGTACTACAACATCCAGACCCTCAGAGACTACAGAACAGCATGAGGCACGCCTTGCAAAAGACCAACAACGTGCTACAACATCACGAGACGCAGAGACTCCAGAACAACATGAAATACGTCTGCAGAAAATGCGACTACGAGCTACAACAAGAAGAGCCACCGAGACTCCACAACAACATGAAACACGCCTTGCTAAAGACAGAACAATACGGCGCACATCAAAACAACACCAAGACACACCAACACACACAGTACAACAAGCACTACAAGACACACATACTACATGTACGCATTCAACTAATTACACTGCTACGTGCCGCTTTCATATATAATCCACACATACTATACCAGCAACATCCAAAGGTCAACATTGGACACATGGACACTATATGTCGCTACTGTCAAGCAAAAAAATTCCAACATGAATCAGCTGGAATGTGCTGCAGCAATGGCAAAGTTCAGCTACCACCTCTACACTCACCCCCAAATCCACTTCTTTCATACATGTCAGGGACAACTTCAGAATCTAAACATTTCCTACAAAACATACGCAAATACAACTCCTGTTTCCAAATGACATCCTTTGGTGCTACATCCATAGTTGAACAAATTGGATTTAAAAGTACTTTTAAAGTACAAGGTCAAGTTTACCACAGGGCCGGCTCTCTTCTCCCATTACCAGACCAAGATCCACAATTCTTGCAAATTTACTTCATGGGCGATGAACAACAAGAAGCTGATCAACGATGCCATTGGATACCCAATACAAGATGTGACATTGTCATCTCCTTACAAAGGATGTTACATCAACACAACCATCTCATTAACACATTCAAAACATCACTTGAATGCATGCCAACTGATGACTATCAAGTCATTATCCGAGCCGACAAAACACCAGTGGGTCAACATGAACGTCGCTTTAATGCACCTCAAATCAACGAAGTCGCTATTGTTATAGCGGGGGAACAATTTAATACACGGGACATAATTCTTCAGCGGCGCGCTCATTCACTCACACGCATTTCTGAAACACATCGCTCATATGATGCTCTTCAATACCCTCTCATACTTTGGAACGGTGACGATGGCTATCACTTCAACATCATGCAAGTACACCCAACTTCAAAGGCAAACACTAACAAAACTGTATCCGCTATGGACTTCTACGCTTACAGATTAATGATACGAGATGCATCGCAAAACCACATTTTACATTGTCGACAACTATTTCATCAGTTTATTGTTGACATGTATGCTAAAATTGAAAGTGAGCGTCTTCTATACATACGCTTACATCAAAAAAAACTACGCGTTGATCAATACATACATCTCAGGGATGCTGTTGGCAACGATGGTAACGTTGAGAACATTGGAAAAATGTTCATTCTACCAGCAACATTCACGGGAAGTCCTCGACACATGCACGAATATGCTCAGGACGCTATGGCATATGTTCGCGCATATGGACGACCAGACTTTTTTATTACATTTACATGTAATCCAGCTTGGCCAGAAATAAAACAAGAACTTCAGGATGGACAGGCTCACAGTGATCGACACGACTTAATCGCAAGAGTATTTCGCCAAAAACTCATCACATTAATTCACATCATCACTAAGACTTATATATTTGGACAAACACGATGCTGGATGTACTCAATAGAATGGCAGAAAAGAGGTCTTCCACATGCTCATATTCTTATATGGCTCAAAGAAAAACTACATTCCATTGACATCGATAACGTTATCTCTGCTGAGTTGCCTAATCCTCAAGAAGACCCTATACTATTTGCAATAGTCACTAAAAATATGATTCATGGACCATGTGGAAACATCAATATTCATGCACCATGTATGAAAGACGGTAAATGCACCAAACAATTCCCTAAAACATTCATTGCAGACACACAAAGTGGAGATGATGGATATCCTCAATATCGAAGACGCGCTCCCACAGACGGCGGATACACAGCAACAATTACTATTCGCAACAACAAACACATCCAAGTCGACAACAAATGGGTTGTTCCATATTGTCCACTTCTAACAAAAATTTATAACGCACACATTAATGTGGAATACTGTAATTCTGTTAAATCAATTAAATACATTTGCAAGTATGTCAACAAAGGAAGCGACATGGCCATTTTTGGAATCACAAATGAACACATCCATGACGAAGTTACACTCTACCAGCTAGGAAGATATATAAGTAGTAATGAAGCCGTTTGGAGGATTTTCGCTTTTCCCATTCACGAACGACACCCAACCGTTGTTCACCTGACTATTCATTTAGAAAATGGACAGAGAGTATATTTCACACCTGCCAACGCAGAGGCACTTGCTGCTCAACCACCAAACACTACTTTAACTGCCTTCTTTCAATTATGTCAACACGACTCTTTTGCACGCACATTGCTTTATCCACAAACTCCACGATATTACACTTGGAATGCATCCACAAAACAGTTCAAGAAAAGAAAGCAGGGCACACCTGTTCCCGGAACTGATGCCCTTGCAAGTGAAGCCTTAGGGCGTGTCTACACAGTTCACCCAAACAACGCTGAATGCTTCTTTCTCAGAATTCTACTTCATACCGTTCCAGGCCCAACATCTTTTGACGCTATAAAAACTGTCAACGGTCAAGTGTGTGAGACTTATCGAGAAGCTTGCCAAAAACTTGGATTACTAGAGGATGATCAACACTGGAATACTACATTAGCCGAAGCTGCATTACAGTCATTGCCAACCAAAATTCGAAATCTTTTTGCCATTATCCTTACCACGTGCAACCCATCAAACCCCAACACTCTATGGAACACATATTGAGAAAGCATGAGTGAAGATATACTTCACAAAGCACAGAGACACAACCCATCACTCAATGTTACCTTTTTACCTGACATTTTCAACGAGGTACTCATATTGTTAGAAGATACATGTCTCTATATCAATAACAAAACACTACTTCAATTAGGTCTAGAAGCTCCCCAACGTCATCATCACGATGTACTCAATACAGACCTTATGCGAGAGAAACAATACAATATTTCCATACTACAAGAATATGTTGCCACAAGAAAACCAATGTTAATTCCACAACAACTTAACACCTATGACAACATCATGCAGCACATAAACAACGAACAAGGTGCAATCCTGTTTCTTGATGCTCCAGGTGGAACAGGCAAAACATTTCTCATAAATTTACTCCTTGCAGAAATAAGAATGCACAATCATGTTGCACTTGCACTTGCATCATCTGGCATTGCAGCCACTCTTATGGATGGAGGAAGAACTGTGCACTCAGCTCTTAAATTACCACTAAACATTGCTCATGAAGAAAACCCAACATGTAATATTACCAAGACATCTGGCCAAGCCCGTGTTCTTCAAATTTGCAAACTTATTGTTTGGGATGAGTGTACCATGGCGCATAAAAAAGCACTTGAAGCCCTTAATAGAACCTTGCAAGACTTGCGTAACAATAAACAAATAATGGGTGGTGCTGTCATTCTTTTAGCTGGTGATTTCAGACAAACACTTCCAGTCATACCACGATCCACACCAGCAGACGAACTTCATGCATGCCTTAAATCCTCTATTTTATGGCGACATGTCAAACATTTTCCATTAACAACCAATATGCGAGTCCAACTTCTCGGCCACTCAAATGAACAACTTTTTGCACACACACTTCTTCAAATAGGTGAAGGCACTTTACCTACTGACTTAACATCAGGTGAAATTGCTTTTCCCACACATTTTTGTCACATGATGACATCACTTGAAGATCTCATACATCACGTCTATCCAAATCTCTTACACAATTACACAAACCACCAGTGGCTCTGTGAAAGAGCCATCCTTGCTGCCAAAAATACTTCTGTCAATGACATCAATCATCAAATTCAAGACATTATTCCAAACACAATTACTCAATACAACTCAATCGATACAGTTGTGGATTGCGATGAAGCCGTTAACTATCCACCTGAATTCCTACACTCCCTCGAACCATCAGGGATGCCACCACATCATCTTCGCCTCAAAGTTGGAGCACCCATCATGCTACTTCGCAACCTACACACACCTAACCTTTGTAATGGAACCAGACTGTGCATAAAAACATTGATGCCCAACCTAATTGAAGCTACTATCTTAACTGGCAACGCCAAAGGCCAAGATGTCTTCATCCCCCGCATTCCACTCATTCCTACAGACATGCCTTTTACTTTCAAACGGCTACAGTTCCCCATCAAACTAGCTTTTGCTATCACCATTAACAAAGCACAAGGACAATCTATAAAGTGCACTGGTATCAACTTAGAATCACCATGTTTCTCCCACGGCCAGTTATATGTTGCGTGCTCTAGAGTTGGATCCCCCCAACAATTGTACATCTTTGCTCCAACTGGAACTACCAAAAATGTCGTTTACAAACAAGCATTACAATGAACATTGACTTTCCTCAATTTCCATGAACTCTACATATTGCCATAAGAAATTACAAAAAAATGAAAGACACTCAATACACTACTGTCATCTTTTATTACTACATTATTTTACAACACACACTTTAACATTACATCAAATACACTCCTCTCAACAATGGACATTCACATCTTTCAAGAAGCATTTCCAACAATAACATTTTCAAAAATAACTATTAACAACTAACATACACTTCAAACATTTGCCCTCATATACATGTGCTTTCTACTACTGTTGGGAAAGTAAACCTGATTGTGTCCAGGATGTACTCTTGGTGTCTGAGATCCCCGATCCTGTAGATCCCGGTTCTCCATTAGAGGGTAGAGTGGGTGCAGTTTTAATATAGTTTTAATTATTTTTTAAATTTTGTACAGTATCCATTTTTTAATATGTCCCCATGGCTGATTTTTAATGATTTTAAAATGTAAAATTTTAATTAGTATTAATTATATGTATTGTTAACATTAATATATATTTTTAAACTTAGTATATATAATATACTAGCTGAGAGCCCCGGCGTTGCCCGGGATGTTTGTGGTGTGGGGGTGGCATTTGGGTGGGGAGTGGTCCACGCGGCCCATGGCAGTGTGCGGTGGTACTGCTGCTGTGGCTGTACTGATGGTGATTGTATCGGTGTGCTGATTTGGGAGGGTTTGTTGCTGATGTGGGGGTGCGGATGTGGGGGTGCGGATGTGGGTGTGCCGATGGGGAGGTGCGAAGGTGCCAATGTGTGGGTGCTGATGGTGTTGATGGGGGCTGGGAATGGTGGGGAGCCGAGAATGCCAGTGTGCTGGGGGGGGGGGGGGGGGGGCATGGGATACCGGTGTGCTGATGTGGTGGTGCTGGGGATAGTGTATGTGTGTGTATACGTGTGTGTGTGTATATATACACACGTGTGTGTATACATGTGTGTATACATGTTTGTGTGTGTGTGTGTATACATGTTTGTTTGTATACATTGTGTATGTGTACGTGTGTGTATACATGTGTGTGTGTATACATGTGTGTGTGTGTATACACGTGTGTGTGTATACACGTGTGTGTGTATAAACGTGTGTGTGTGTGTGTGTATACACGTGTGTGTGTGTATACACGTGTGTGTGTGTGTGTATACACGTGTGTGTGTACACGTGTGTGTGTGTGTGTACACGTGTGTGTGTACACGTGTGTGTGTGTGTGTGTGTGTACACGTGTGTGTGTATAGACACGTGTGTGTGTGTGTGTACACGTGTGTGTGTATAGACGTGTGTGTGTGTATACACGTGTGTGTGTGTACACGTGTGTGTACACGTGTGTGTGTGTGTACACGTGTGTGTGTGTGTACACGTGTGTGTGTGTACACGTGTGTGTGTACATGTGTGTGTGTGTGTAAACGTGTGTGTGTGTACATGTGTGTGTGTACACATGTGTGTGTGTGTGTACACGTGTGTGTGTGTGTGTACACGTGTGTGTGTACACGTGTGTGTGTGTGTGTACACGTGTGTGTGTGTGTACACGTGTGTGTGTGTGTACACGTGTGTGTGTGTACACGTGTGTGTGTGTATGTACACGTGTGTGTGTACACGTGTGTGTACACGTGTGTGTGTACACGTGTGTGTGTGTGTACACGTGTGTGTGTACACGTGTGTGTGTACACGTGTGTGTGTGTGTGTGTACACGTGTGTGTGTACACGTGTGTGTGTACACGTGTGTGTGTGTGTGTACACGTGTGTGTGTGTGTGTACACGTGTGTGTGTGTGTACACGTGTGTGTGTGTGTGTGTGTACACGTGTGTGTGTGTACACGTGTGTGTGTGTGTGTGTACACGTGTGTGTGTACACGTGTGTGTGTGTGTGTACACGTGTGTGTGTGTACACGTGTGTGTGTGTGTGTACACGTGTGTGTGTACACGTGTGTGTGTGTGTGTACACGTGTGTGTGTGTGTGTGTACACGTGTGTGTGTGTGTGTGTGTGTACAGGTGTGTGTGTGTGTGTGTGTGTACACGTGTGTGTGTACACGTGTGTGTGTGTACACGTGTGTGTGTGTGTGTACACGTGTGTGTGTGTGTGTACACGTGTGTGTGTGTGTACACGTGTGTGTGTGTGTGTGTACACGTGTGTGTGTGTGTGTACACGTGTGTGTGTGTGTGTACACGTGTGTGTGTGTACACGTGTGTGTACACGTGTGTGTGTGTGTGTGTGTGTACACGTGTGTGTGTACACGTGTGTGTGTGTGTGTGTGTGTACACGTGTGTGTGTGTATGTATACGTGTGTGTGTGTGTACACGTGTGTGTACACGTGTGTGTGTACACGTGTGTGTGTGTGTACACGTGTGTGTGTACACGTGTGTGTGTACACGTGTGTGTGTGTGTGTACACGTGTGTGTGTACACGTGTGTGTGTGTACACGTGTGTGTGTGTACACGTGTGTGTGTGTGTACACGTGTGTGTGTGTGTGTGTACACGTGTGTGTGTGTGTACACGTGTGTGTGTGTGTGTGTGTACACGTGTGTGTGTGTACACGTGTGTGTGTGTGTGTGTACACGTGTGTGTGTGTACACGTGTGTGTGTGTGTGTGTACACGTGTGTGTGTGTACACGTGTGTGTGTGTGTGTACACGTGTGTGTGTACACGTGTGTGTGTGTGTGTACACGTGTGTGTGTGTGTGTACACGTGTGTGTGTGTGTGTGTACAGGTGTGTGTGTGTGTGTGTGTGTACACGTGTGTGTGTACACGTGTGTGTGTGTGTACACGTGTGTGTGTGTGTGTACACGTGTGTGTGTGTGTGTGTACACGTGTGTGTGTGTGTGTACACGTGTGTGTGTGTGTACACGTGTGTGTGTGTGTACACGTGTGTGTGTGTGTGTGTGTACACGTGTGTGTGTGTACACGTGTGTGTACACGTGTGTGTGTGTGTGTGTGTGTGTGTACACGTGTGTGTGTACACGTGTGTGTGTGTGTGTGTGTGTGTGTGTGTACACGTGTGTGTGTACACGTGCGTGTGTGTCTACGTATACGTGTGTGTACGTGTCTGCGTGTGTCTGCGTGTGCCTGCATGTCTACGTGTGCCTGCGTGTGCCTGCGTGTCTACGTGTGCCTGCGTGTCTACGTGTGCCTGCGTGTCTACGTGTGTCTACATGTGCCTGCGTGTCTACGTGTGCCTGCGTGTCTACGTGTGCCTGCGTGTCTACGTGTGCCTGCGTGTCTACGTGTGCCTGCGTGTCTACGTGTGTATGTGTACGTGTGTGTGTCTACGCGTGTGTGTCTACATGTGTGTGTATACATGTGCCTACATGTGTGTATATACGTGTGTGTGTACGTGTGTATACGTGTGTATACGTGTGTAGGGCAGGGAGGGTGGGGGCGAAGGGCAGGGAGGGTGGGGGCGAAGGACAGGGCCGGGGGGGGGGGAGGGTGAAGGGCAGGGCCGGGGGGGGGGGGGCAGGGCCGGGGGTGGGTGAAGGGCAGGGGGGGGGGGTGAAGGGCAGGGGGGGGGTGAAGGGCAGGGCTGGGGGGGGGTGAAGGGCAGGGCCGGGGGGGGAGGTGAAGGGCAGGGCCGGGGGGGGGGTGAAGGGCAGGGCCGGGGGGGGGCAGGGCCAGGGGGGGGGGTGAAGGACAGGGCCGGGGGGGGGGGTGAAGGGCAGGGCCGGGGGGGGGGGGGTGAAGGGCCGGGGGAGGGGGGGTGAAGGGCAGGGGGGGGGGTGAAGGGCAGGGGGGGGGGGTGAAGGGCAGGGCCGGGTGAAGGGCCAGGGCGGGTGAAGGGCCAGGGGGGGGGGGTGAAGGGCCAGGGTGGGGGGGGGGGGTGAAGGGCCAGGGCGGGGGGGGGGGGGGGGTGAAGCGCCGGCCCGGGTGAAGCGCCGGGCCGGGTGAAGCGCCAGGCCGGGTGGGGTGAAGCGCCGGGTGGGGTGAAGGGCCGGGCCGGGGGTGAAAGATCTCTTCCCATGCGGTTACTTACCTCGCACCGGGCCGCGCTCCTCCTCGGGTTCCTCGGCGGTTCCCCCCGGCGATGCGGAGCTGAGACGCTCAGGTGAGGGGGGTGTGGGCCGTGGCCCGTGCAGCTCCCGACAGAGACAGCTAGGCCTGAGAGCCGGAGCAGCGCGCGCGGGGATGGGGAGCTGGGGGCGCGGCCTCTAGGCCTGAAGGTGAGAGCGGCGACAGCGTGCTCTGGGGGGAGAGCACCGGGAGAGCACCGGGAGAGAGGATGCTCTGGGGGGGGGGGGGGAGGGAGGGTGCTCTGGGGGGGGGGGAGGGGGTGAGCACCGGGGGAGCGGGTGAGCACCGGGAGAGAGGGTGCTCCGGGAGAGCGGGTGATGTTGAGGTCCCGCGGAGTGGTGATAGGGGGTAGTTCCGTTGTTGCGGGCCAGCGGCCAGGAAGGGGGGGGGGCGGACAGAGGGTGAGGAGGGGGTGAGGGGCTCCGGAGCAGCATCGTGCTGTGGATGTTCGGGTGAGTGGGGGGGGGGGTGAGGGGCTCCGGAGCAGCATCGTGCGGTGGATGGTGGGGGGGGGGGGGGTGAGGGGCTCCGGAGGAGCATCGTGCGGTGGATGTATGGGTGAGGGGGGTGGGGTAGTTTTGGGTGTGCTCCGGGGATGTTCGGGTGAGGGGGGGGGGTGTGATGGAGCATCGTGCGTTGTATGTTCAGCAGCGTGCGTTTGCTGTTGGTGTGAGGGGGGGGTGATGGAGCATCGTGCGTTGTATGTTTGGGTGAGGGGGGTTGGTGATGGGCTGCAGTAGCGGGAGAGCTGTGGCGTGCGTTTGTAGTGTGCATGAGGTTGGGGGGGGGTGATGGTGGAGGGGGGTGCATGAGGTTGAGGGGGGTGGTGGTGGAGGGGGGTGCATGAGGTTGGGGGGGTGGTGGTGGAGGGGGGTGTTTGTAAGAGGCAGTGCAGTGAGTGTTAGGTGCTTAGAAGCATTCCCAAAGGTCACTGAGGGGTGGGACAATGTAGCAGTGGTGTTGGCCAAAGGCCAATGAGAGTCAGTGAGGGGTGGGACAGTGGGGTGAGGGGTGGGACAGTGTGGCAGTGGTGTTGGCCAAAGGCCAATGAGAGTCAGTGAGGGGTGGGACAGTGAGGTGAGGGGTGGGACAGTGTGGCAGTGGTGTTGGCCGAAGGCCAATGAGAGTCAGTGAGGGGTGGAACAGTGTGGTGAGGGGTGGGACAGTGTTGAGGTGGAGTGACAGGCCAAAGGTGCAATGCGATTGGCCCTAGGGACACAGGGCATGCAGACAAACATACAGACATTTCAGAAATATATAGTAACTATACACACCACACATACATATATACACACCACACATATATATATATACACACCACACATACACACACATATATACATATATACACACACACACCACACATATATACACACACACACACACACCCTGCAGCCCGTTTTTCACACACACACACACACACACACACACACAAAGCAGCCCGTTTTTCACACACACCCTGCAGCCCGTTTTTCTCACACACACACACACACACACACACACACACACACACACACACACACACACACACACACACACACACATACACACACACACACACACACACCTTGGTGCTGTCTGGTGGCTCTGCAGTTGCAATGCCGGGCAGGCTGCAGCCCCATTGGATGGGAGCGGTCACGTGACCGCTCCTCTGCTTCCCCTCAGAGGTTTTTTTTTTTTTTTTAAATGAGCTAGCAGCCCTTGTTTCCCGCTGCTGGCGGCCCTGATCGCGGCGCCCCTCTAGCCAAGCCGCGGCGCACCAGGGCGCCGCGGCGCACAGTTTGGGAAACACTGCTGTACCTGATTCGGCAGTCTGTGGTAGCAGACGTGAAGGTTTTGATAGCTGTGAAGCGTGGCCCCAGAGCGTTCCCAAAACTCAGTGAGGGGTGGGACAGTGTGGAAGTATTAGGGCATTGGTGTTGGACGCAGGCCAATGAGAGGTGTGCGGGGGCGGGCATTGGACGCAGGCCAATGAGAGTCAGTGAGGGGTGGGACGCAGGCCAATGAGAGGTGTGCGGGGGCGGGCATTGGACGCAGGCCAATGAGAGTCAGTGAGGGGTGGGACAGTGTGGCATTGGTGTTGGACGTAGGCCAATGAGAGGTGTGCGGGGGCGGGCATGGCCTGAGCAGGAGTGACAGGCCCAAGGTCCAATGCGATTGACCCTTGGGACGCAGACATACAGTGATTTCACAAATATATAGTAGATACACTTAATATATACATTTTAAGAATATTTAGGTTAATAATTTTCCTCATAGTAGTAACAAGAATGTAGAGTAGAATCTGAATAGATAATTTATGAGATAATGAATGAGTGTGTATTCTATGTAAAATTAAATATTTTAAATTAATGTTTTGATTAATACACATTTAACAATTGAATCATACTTTTATACTTTTTATTTATATTTACTTTTTGGTGATTGTGGATATTGAATGGGATTGGAGTATTGTTTGGTGGGCAATATAGGAACATAATATAAATTATATTATTTATATTTTATATTTTATTTATACATTTTATTTGTGTCTCTAAGTAGTGTACTATAACAGCGGTGCGCAAACTGTGGGGCGCGACCCCCAGGGGGGGCGCGACACTGCCGACGGGGGGCGCGGGGTTTACAGAGGCCCCGCGCGCTTCCCGAAGGCACTTAAATTAAGTGCCGGGGGAGCTGCAGGGCCTCTGTACACCTAACTTACCGTGGCTCCGGCGGCTTCCTCCCTGCGTCGCCATGGCAACGCAGCATCAAAATGACGCTGCGAGGTCATGTGACGTCACGTTGCTATGGCAACATGACGTCATTACGCCGGAGCGCGGGTAAGTTGGGGTTGGGGGGGGGGGCGCGGGAGTGAGGGGACAGCCGGCAGGTGGGCGCAGGGAAAAAAGTTTGCGCCCCCCTGTACTATAATATAAGGGGATAATTGTATCCCCACATACAGGACACCTGCAAGCTCATATTGAACCCCCAAAATAACCACAACATATATATATAAGCATATAGGTGTCACAGAGGAGTGCTACTGAGCATAGCAATATATATTTAAACCCAGAGACAGAACATGAAACACAGACAGAGCTCAGTACACATCCAGTGAAACCTATACACGGTACAATGCCTAAATATATATGTATAGATATCTATTAAATAAAATGGTCTTTTAATTTAACATTTTGGCCAAAGTGTTGTAAGCCCTTGAGCCACTACATGGCAGACCACATCTCAACGGTCCCTAACACTAATATAAATTCTTAATAACCTGTGCATTACGAGGAAGAATGATTTATAATAAATCTGTCAAAATTTGTTGCATAGTTCTAAGTCAAAGTAAGACAAAGTAAGTCTAAGTAAGATAATTGTATCCCCACAGGTCATTCCATTATTTTTTCAGAATAAAAATCATTGAATATGCAATATGTACCCCCATTAGATATTTATTAATGTAATTGATTAATGTGTTGACTCTATATAATGTTTTGCATTTTTTTATTATCACTTTTAGTATGAATATTGTAATGAACTCTTTTTTATTGTAGTTGATACCTCTTTTTTATTGCAGTTGATACCTTTTCTAATGTATGTCAAATGGTAGCAATATATGGACTTTTGATTGGAGGTATTGGATATGAGCTGCTATATAAGGATACCTCTAGGTAAATGGTAGAATGGTACCTTACCCCTGATGAAGCACAGAGCTTTTGAAACGCGTTGGGTGTACAGAGGACAGACACAGAGTCAGCCCTTTCAATTGTATCCAAGTCGAAGACTTCTGAAACCCCTGGAGCCCCTCCTCCTACACTGAGGGAGATCGGAGTGTGATCTGGAAGTACAAGGATGAGTGCGCGAGCGCACGAGCGCGTGCCCGGGTACCAACGGCGATTGAAGGAAGGGAAGCACAGGCGAGGACAGGAGAGCCACGCCAGAGGAAGCTGACACCAGATTATTTATTAATCATACGCTGAGTTCCTAGTGCTGAGTGCAGCACTACAGAATGTGAATGAGATTTATCCACAAGTTCTTATTGTGTTTTTTTCTTATTAAAATAATCTGCACCATAGAGGGGTGTTTGTTTGTGCTCTACTCGTTTCTACAGTTTTTTCTATGGCGGGCATAGAACCTGCGATTGAGGACCCTCCAGAACTAGAACTTGATTTTCAGGACTTACAGGTTGCGCCCGTAAAAGTTGCCTCTGCCCAACTAGATGATTTGACGCTAGTAAATGCCAGGGGCACAGTACTGAGCATAAATGGGGTACCTGTTAACCCCGACATTACGCCATCACCACCCTACTTTATCTGCAATAATGACTTATTGTATAGGGTAGAAAGAGAAGACCCTGATAGGTTAGAACAATTTCTGGTGACAAAGTCCTTTAGAAGTCAGGTGTTAGACCTGGCCCATAGCCATATCTTGGGGTGACACCAAAGGGTAAAGAAAACTACTGATAGAATAAAGGCGCAATTTTACTGGCCGGGTCTACACAAAGAGGCAGAACGTTATTGTGAGACATGTCCAGAGTGTCAAATGACCTCACCAGTAAAATCGTTCTGTGGTCCGTTAGTATCCTTGCTCATTATTGTACTTCCTTTTGAACGTGTTGGTATGGATCTGGTAAGCCCGTTACGTAAAGTCAGCACGGGGCCATACCCACATTCTAGTCATTGTAGACTATGCCTATGGTTGCCAGGCGCTTCTCCAAAAATACTAGACTCAATGGTGAAAGGTGCGTCAGGTAACTATGTCCCGGGAGGAAAATACCGGACACATATATGTCCAGTATTACAGTACCTCTCATTTTTTACTGGACAGTGTCCAAATACAGGACAGTCCAGTTCAATACCGGACACCTGGCAACCCTAACTATGCCACAAGATATCCGGAAGCAGTTCCCCTCCAGAATACATCCGCTAAAGGCATAGCAAAGGAACTAATGTTATTGTTTACTCGGGTCGGGATCCCGAAGTGTCTCTGTCTGTGTCTCTGTCTGTGTCTGTGTCCCTGTCTCTTATCCAATACATGTTCCTACGGTATGTGTGACTGAGGCTGAAGGGGAGCGGACCAGTGTACAGTAAGTAAAAATATCCTTCTGTACATGGTCTGCACTATGCTCTGCAAAAGAAATATGATATTCTTGACCCTATGAACAGGACAGTATAACCACAAGCAAATTACTTCTATGAATTATTGAAAATCACATGACAATGTGTTTGATTAGCATGTGTCTGAGTGATGTGTTACTGCCAAACACAATCAATGCTTTGTTAGGAGTAAGCAGAGAGGAGTTCCCAGAGGTAGAAATCTTTCATGGTAGGCAATGCTCTGGTAAGGTATTGACCTGCTTTAAGACTAGTGAGAATCAATGTGAATGCTCAGCTGGCTGACCTTGAATAAAAAGCTGTGCAGAGTACAGACCGATTCATATCACAGCATTTTGCAAAACATTTATTTTAAATGAGATTTTCCATGGTTGCCTACACAGCTTGGATAGTCACTGTAGGCAATGTGCAGTTGTTTTTCTGGCTCTTACACCGATATTATTTCTATATTTATGCATGTTAAATAATTTGAATGGCTTGTCTTGCTGAACTTGACCAGAGCCCAGGAGATATGCTGGGGGTTCCATCATCACCTCCCAGTAAAGGAAAACAGACGTGAAGGCCATGCCATCAAAGCCATTGTGATAAGAATGAGACCTTCGGGCAACATAATATGTGTGTCTGTGCTGAGGCTTCCAGCCTATATTTGCTCATTGTAGCAATCAAAATAACTTTTTTTTTTTCTACTACTGCAGAGAGGAAAACAATTGCCTGAAATCTCAAGCTGTGTTCGTCCTGCTCATGGCATCATTACACAGTCTGTTGTTAATTGTGGGATGAAGCCACAAGCAGGTAGAGCACAGCTTGCCACTCTGTTTGGACTGAACAGCGTAAACCATTAATGTGGCCAGGAAACAAAGACAATGAAAGGAAAAATGGACCATTTTCATAATAATCATGTTGCATTCTCGCAGCTAATAACAGACCTGCCAAAGTAGTCCTGGATTTAGTGACGCGGTGTTACGCCAGTTTACTTGTGCTCAACAGCAGAAGATCTGTTTGACTGGGATGCTATGGGAGGTGTAGTTAATAGTGTCTATGCCGGAGGTGTCTGCAGCACACTGCACTGAGCATACCGTACCTGTCTGCTGAGCAGATGTTCCATTTCTTAATTATTAGTCACAAAAAGCTGCAGGTCTCGCTAAATACTGCAGTTGCACTTTGGAGATGTAATAACTCCTCCACTGCTGTACATGTTTCTTTCACAATGGAAGATAATGTCATCGCTTTTTTTTATTTTAAACATGGATTTAAAAAGCCAACAACATTTATTAGCAAAGGCTGCAACAAACATCCCGTATTTTGCCAATGTGGATTTATAGGGTCAGGAAGTGACAGTTTTTAATTATACTTGCCAACTGACTCAAATTCGACTGTATGGTGATTATGGATTTGTATTCTGACAGGCTGGTCCGCTCACAACTTGGGTATAATAGCGTTAAATCCAAAGAAAACCCAGATGAATTCATATGATTGCACTGCTTACCAGGGGATAGTAGACAGGTTTTAATGCAGCATAGAGGGTCAGAATACGCACATTTTAATGTAGCTTGACAGACCCGTGGATCCTCGTGTTAAAACTGTAATGTTTATGCTGTTCATTTTTTCTTCCCATAAAGCAATTGTGCTAGCTAAATGGCAACAAAGGCAATGTTTGCATTGAATCCTTCTGCCCTTTATTTCTATGCCATCTTCCACTTCCACTGGATCAGGAATGGGTTAAAATGGCTGCGACTGATTGCCACAAAAAAATCAGAAACAATTAGTTTATAATCTTTGAGCCACAGGTTCCAAAACATTTTTTTCCCCTTGAAAAATGTGGTACATATGGTACAAATATAGCCAGCTTTATGTTACCTACTGATAATGTAGCATATCATGTTATATCACAGAATATCATAGAGTTTGATAGGATTGAATGGCCGTGATAACGCAGAACATCACCGCATATCGCACCATAACACGCCAGCCACAGCAACTCACCCTGGCCAAATCAGTACATTTAAAAAGTTGAAAAATAATTAAAATTACAGTAGGTTTTGTTTAAAATACAAGGCTGCTGCTAAACAGACCCTACTTTTTAAATTCCACAGGACATTAAACAGCAATGTAAATGTCAGCAATGAAGAACTTGTATATTACAAGATCTGCCATGCTTCATGGGACCAGAGGGCTGGTGAAGACACTGCCAATCCATTCTTTGAGAACTCATTTAATGTATACAGTATGCACACACTGAAACACACAAGGGCTTTGGGTGGAATAGAAATGTGAGCAGTTTGTATAGGACTCCTGCGAGCATATGTCACCTAAGAGTTTGTATTGGCAGACTAACACTACAAATCAGAGTACAAAATAATAGAGCAGCGTTCAGAAGAGAAAAGAATACAGTAAGTGGTAAATTGGTACTATGTTTTATAAACGTGTAGCCATGCATAATAATGGACTGCAGACATCTTCCCTGTTGGCAGTAAGCCCTGGTAAGTACAGGCCTGCCAGCAGTAGTTATGGAGGTTTTCCCTCACACCCTGGTGAGGTGCCCTGTGTATGGATGGGAGTGGCTACATGCTCTGAGTCCCTGGATAGTGACATCAGAGATGTGCCTGCCCCCTGAGGTATAAAGGGCACAACACTGTCAGTTAAGTTTTGTTGACAAGCAGTGGTTGCAGTTGTTGCACAGGGAGTGCAAGATAGTTTCGTGACCCTAGTGCTGTAACTAGTGGCACGAATATTCTAATCAAGCCTGTCCACACTGTGTCCAGGGACCTGGCACAGGGGTGATCTCCCTAAAGGGAGAGGGGATCCCACTCCAATTGAGGAGAGCAGTACCTGGCAAAGGGACAGCACGGAGGAATGTGCGACTGAAGCTGAGAGCTGCATGGGGCAGTCTACTGTAATCAGATCATCAATAAAGATGCCCTTGTTAAAGAAACCCCCACTGTGTGAGTGTGAGATTACTCTACAGTGGCAGTCACCACCGAGAAGGAGTTCCTCACCAGGACCATCTCCTTGCGGAAGCATAGATCCTGATGAGGTGGAGGCGCTGCACATGATGTAAGTTGGACTTGCACCCACTACCTCAGCTACCTGTCCTGATGACATCCCCTAATACCATCAAGCGGGAAACTCAGGAGTCCTGTTACTTGCAGGTGCACCACCATACACGATCACGTATTGGGAACCGGTTAGACCACACGGGCCAATGTGAGATTGGGTGGGTCAGACAAGGGGGTCCACCCGTTACAAACGTAACCAAAATGAGGTACAAATGTGATGAACTGTGATAAATTTACCCCAAAAGGATAATCAAATAGTATGTGAAATTGATCATTATGTGTTAAGTTATATGGTCAAAAATAAATGGGAACTCAATAAATAAATATATACTGTAGTCACGTAAGTCCAAAAAACACGTAGGGGTTAATCTATATACAATATCATAGTTTTGGGCCATTTCACCCAAGAATCCCAAATGACTTCAATGTCCATTACTGCCGAAAACTCTATGCATATAATTAGAGTTAATAGTAGACAAAAAGGGCTCGTCCAGGCTGAGAGCGATCAAACGCATTGCGACAATGTGTTTGGCCAGCGTGTGCACGTGTGCGCTCGCCAGTGAGCGCTCTGCGCTCAGCTGCGTGGCGAAACAAATTATTTTTAATTTGTCACACTTGCCCTGGTCACATGCGCGGTTCAGCCAATGAGGGCGAAACGCTCACGTGAAGTCACGGGCACGCCCCCCCCTGTATGCACAATTACGCAGGACACAAATCGCCCCTGCTGTCACGGCAGGTCGCTCGAGCGAGAGCGTGCTCGCTTCCAGCTGAGCCGCGGCCTTAGGATCCCGTCAGCGTCACATACAGATGTAGCTATTGGAACGGTTTTCAATGTCTCTGCCACCTGTGGTCACGCCACCCGAGGATTAATGCTGTAGCGGGTGCTATAAGGAAACATGGACCCCCCACAGCGCTCATAACATAGAAAAATGGCAGAAGACGTATTTAATTAATATTCATAACAGGAGCACTCACGGTACTGTAGAAAGCCGACACGGGTCACATTCAGCTGGAAACATGCGAAGGGAGGGTTCGTGACGCAAATACAGTAGGAAAAATAAAAGTATGGCACTTCACTGGTCTTGATCAAACAATGTAAAAGGCTTATTGGAGGAGACTGACAGTCCTCACAACGACCTTTAGCAAATGTATTTCACAAATCACAAATGGATGTTTTGGGGCATTTGTCCAATGGGACATTTATCAAGATGGTGGTAGTTTCTAATTTGGTAAGTTTTTTTTCTTCACGTTTTGTATTTTCACACGCTTATCACCATTCCAGTTGTTGGGAGTAGTTAGCCTCAAGTACTCACGTCCTGGGATGAATGGAAGTGATCAGACCACCATTTGCCCATCCCCAGACTTTGAGGAGCCTAACTCGGCTTCTGACTGACAAGTGGCAGAGGTGCCAGGTTGGCGCATACCCTTGTCAGATTCCGAAACCAAGCCCGCCCGGCTTAGATAGACTGGCAGCGCTCTGATAAGCTGGTAGGATTCTTCCCATGTTCGGATTGGCTGGAGTAAAGCAGCAGCGGCAAATTCGAAATCACCAAAAGATGCTCTGAGAGATATACCAGCGAGCCGGCTTCAGAAATTTCAAGGTGAGAAATTCCCACTTTTCGGGGTCAAGTTCTGCTTAGAGAAAGTAGTGGTCGCGGCTGGGATTGCAAGCTGAAAAGAGTACCAGGACGTTTGGTACTCGCTCCCGGTCAAGGGATTTCTGCATCTCCGGAGCGGATACAGCGGTGGCGTCAGGAACTTCATGCCGATTTGAGCTCCAGGGACAAGTCCCGGTCAAGTTTCAGTCCCGGTCAACCTAAAGACTTTGTTTTACTTCTTATTTCACCTGGGAAAGTCCAGGTTTGTAGCCCAGACCCCCAGTAAGTGTGTTTTCTTCTGTATTTTGTAACCCACTGTGTGTACGTCTGTTTCTATGGAATTAATGACAATTTGTTTTACTATCTTGTTTTGCTCAGTGAATGATCCCGGTAAAGAGGTGTAAATACCTGTTTTCCCGTGACACCCACCCCCCTCTAACTCCAACACTTCCCCCCTCAAAGTTGTACTTAATCCTGCCAGGATGAAGCACATTCAATGCGTGAAATAGGTAGGATTGATACCAATTCCCCCACTGGTGTATTGGACTAGAGATCACTCTGCACAGGAGTACAGAGAACATTTTGGACTGAATTGTTATTTTTGGAGACACAGGGGAACTGCATCCCAAACTAATCTCAGCCACTGCAGCCTCTGACATCATCCGCCTGCAACCAGGAAGTGTTTGGACACTCCTGCACTGGGCACAGAGATGCAGGCTGCTGCTGCTGCTTCTGCTGCTGCTGCCATCAGCTCCTTTTCATGATCTAGATCAGCGGTGCGCAAAGTGGGGGCGCAAGATTTTTCTGGGGGGGGGGGTGGCACTGCAGGGGTCCTGCGCTCTTCCCCCTAGGCATTTAAATGAAATGCCGGGGGATCACGTGAGGCCCCTGCAACTTAAAACGTATCTTCACTCTGCCGGTGTCAGGACTCATGTTCATGCCAACGCGGCGTCAAATGACGCTGCACGAGGTAAGGGGGGGGAGGGGTGCACCACCACATTCACTGTTTCCTTGATTCCTGAGATCCTATATGATCTACAGTACATGCCTGTAACCTCATTACATTTGTCAGTTGTAGAGTATTATTCCTTTTTTGCACACGATTATTTATAAACCGTGTTGCACTATTTTCTCTCCGTTTTCTTGTCTTTTATATTCCTTTGGCTGAGGAAGTGAAAATCCATTGATCCCCTTATGTACGGTATGAAAACGCCTGATTTTTACAGTGGCATGTGAATTCACTACCATTACTGAAACCAACACACCACAATTTATCCACAATTTATTCACAGAGCTTCACAATTGTTTCTTCGTGTATTTTTCTTTTTACACATGTGAGTGTTTGCGATCGGAAGATCGTGCCCCTGCTTCAACACAGGTGGCTCAAGCAGAGGCTCAGTCTTAGATCACTCATCACTTTTTCCAATTTCACCTTCAATGTCTCCAGCGATTGGACAATATCAGCGCCCGTATTCGCTTGTTCAATAAAAGCATCTCCACTTTAAATATATCCCTCCTCGTGTGAGAAAGTTGGTCCCCCACCTCCTCCACAACAATGACAATGAGATCAAGTGAGGCCCTATTCAGGACTTGGCCCCAACGCTCACAAAACAAAGTATTCCCTTAGATCTGTCATCGACCCTCAACTGATTGGTATAAACATTCTAAAAGTATAAAATATGAACTTGCTCTTAAAGTTTATAAAGTGTTTAATATTAAAAATGTCACCTGCCTAGTTCAGACAAGAGCTAAACAATGATAATATGCTGCACACCACAATCAAACAATGCATTCAATATTACTGGTGCTGTCGGTTCAAGGGGTACCTGTCCTTGTAATCCAGATCGGAACTATAGATAAGGGAGAACCAACGCACAACGGATTTGCTCAATAGAATTTTTTTTTAGAAAAATTTAAAAAAAAATGTTTTTATTGTGGCACAATAAATTTTTCTATTGCGCAAATTCGTCGTGCTTTGGATGTCCCTTAGCTATAGTTCGGACAAGATACATGATAAATGATTTTTTACTATGGATTTCATTATATCGGTGAAGTGGGATAACACTGTAGAGTAGAGATGGGCGGATTTGCATCCGCAGCGGATCGGTCGGTTCCTTTGGTCCTCGAATTTCAGCGGGTCAATCTCAAAAAGGGCGATTTGCGTTTTGCGGCTTTTATTATTATTATTATTATTATTATTACTAATACACTCCACAGATGACACAAACCGTGGACAGATTTGTAGAATCCAATCCATGGATTCAGTAATTCGTTGGCGGATTCTTAAGGATCTGCAACGGATCGCTGAATCCGCGGGTTGGATTCTACAAATCCCTCCACGGGTTCTATCCAATGGCGGATTTTGATGAATCCGCACTGATTGAAACCTGCCCAAATCCGTTTGGGGATTTTACACCGCGAAACGGATTTTGCGGGGTAACATCCGCGAAAACCCGGAAAACGGATTTGGGCGGATTCGCCCATCTGTACTGTAGAGTGTGTTTTACATCAGACATTGTAGACCAAGCAAAATCATGCAGAGAGAGTATTCTAGTCAACGCTGTCCTCCGAGACATTTACATTATGGCAGTTTAAATGGAGGCATTTCATAAAATATTAACTTAAAAACTACTGTTTTAGTTTGTAGAATTAGAGTGTTTCTGTTTTACTCACCACGGGATGATGAAAGTGAGATCCGGCCAACCGTGGGATGGAATCTGCTCGTTCCAATTACACGCCATCTTAATCATAAAGACATTGACTCGCATATATCAATCCGTCATTTTTATTGCCTTCATTTCAGTCTTTTCTCTATTAATCTTTTATTATTTCAGTTTCAATTGTACGATTCCCCTAGGATGCGCTGATTACCTTATGTAATTCTTCTAAGGTTAGACTGCTGCAATCATAGCAGGCTCCATAGCAAGCTTTAGCGTTGAGTGGTTCAATTCAAATGATGGATACGGGGTAATAGTTGGAGGTGGGTTAACCAGTCAAAATCCGTTTCCCGGGCTTTCCATTCAAAATCCGTTCCACATGTTAAAATCCGCAGACGGATTGTTCCAACTGCAAATCGTGCTGGTTATTGAAGATTCCCCTAGGTGACTCGGTTATGTGGCTTTAAAAATAACCCCCTGGCGGGTTTAACGTAAATCCATTCCACAGAATGTGTTTCTTTCTAATGTCATCGGATTGCAAGAAAAAGTACCACGGATTAATCCACTGCAGGAAATAAAACCAAAAACGCAGGCGGATTAATCCATCGTTATAAATCACATCCGCAGCTACATCATGACAGGGTGACGAGGCCACGTGGCCACACCCACTTATCTGCAGAACGATTGGAGAGGTGCGGGTGAGAGAGACAGAGAGACAGACAGAGACACACACAGTTATTTTCTATTAATATTATTTTCTTAGTGTTCCATTTGTTTTATTTATTTGTATTATGAGTGGTGGCACTGCCCATCATGTGAGACTGAGTAGGTCATTACCAACAACTGTTTTAGGCTCGTTTGGCAGTGCGGGCAAAGGAACCTTAGAAGTGGTTGATGTACCAGGCGATGGAGTAGGCCTAATACTGAGCCTGCTTCAACCCCGGTTGAAAGCGTGCCTCAGGTACCGCTTGCTCCTGCCCTTGTTCAGCCTGTGTCAGGGTTGTTGTGGAAAGTAGCCCACTGTTAGAGGAAGCAGGTAGTAGCTGTGATTGAGTTATTGATGGGCGGAAGAGTCCCTATCCATTCCCTGCAATTTCCTTGATATTGTAGGCCAAATCTGCCCTCCACACCATTAACTGCCCCTGGATTTGGCATTAAAAAAATCTGAGTTTGATTGTTAATAATCCAGACTGATTAAAAAAAAAATGTTTTTCTTAAAAAAAGGAAAAAAGGTTTTCATTTCAGCTACGGAAACCCCCGGTTTCCCGAGATACTTATCTCTGTAGGGGGTGCTGGTATCTCTCTGCAGTTTAATAGCCAACATTTGGCTAATAGGGCTATTGCCCATTAATGTGGGTGGGGGAAGTTGTTTTGTTCGGGATAGGCAGGGTGGGAGATGGGGTAATTGCCCCGGAGAGGGTAGTTAAGCCTCTCGGGGAAGGAGGCGGTGGGGGTTAACTGCATGGCAATGCTTTACTACCCACTAAGGTGGCCAAGGGAGGTAGGTAGTATAGTTTTATGTTTATATTAACCGTTTGTAGCCCTTTTTAGCCAGCTAGTCATGGAAACCCATAATAACTAGTTGACCCACGGCCTAGTAAGGGGTTAATATGTACTGTGATGTATTTTAATTACTATTTAATCTCTTTCAGGTTGTTTTATCTTATCTTGCCTATGTATATAAAATGTCCAATATATTGGCCATTACATATATATACAGTTGTGTGAAAAAGAAAGTACACCCTCTTTGAATTCTATGGTTTTACATATCAGGACATAATAATAATCATCTGTTCCTTAGCAAGTCTTAAAATTAGGTAAATACAACCTCAGATGAACAATAACACATGACATATTACACCATTGTGGGGCGGCTCTTGTCCCTGCAGCGTCTGCCACAGCGGGCGCTGCAGTAGCCAGCGGGGACCTGGCCTGACTCACTGATTCCTTTTGTTAAAGAAATGCTCAGCCAGAAAACCCAACAGGAAGATAGTGAAAATATATGTTCTGGGCGGCGTGCTGCTGTACATAGCGAGAACACGAGGATAATCTTTCCCAGACAGGGGACTAGAACAGTGCCCTTCACAACAATGCCACAAGGTTCATCACATTACTCAGCTCACCATTCAAAGCAATACTCATCTCGTCAGATAATCACTGAGTAAAGTAGCAGCTGCTTCACTTGACTTTGTCCCTTGCAGCCATCATCCTTGTTTGCTATTTGCTGCTAGTGTTACTACCACTTATCATACAGTGAGGTAGATGAACGTGTCAATATAAGCGTCTTAAATCATGATCAATTCAACACCGGTGCTTCTCCTCATCATTATAAGGATCATGTGACATTATTTTAATAAACTAACTCTCTTGTTGTTTATGTTGCTCTGTTATTTATTAAATAAAAACGTAGATTTTTGTCATGAAAAATGTTACATTGTCTACAGTGAGCAAAATCTTTTCTGTCAACAATCAAATAAATGTTATGCAAATTGAGCTAGGAAAAACATGACTATTAAAGAGAGTGTGTGTGCTAGAGAGGGAATGAGTGTCAATCCTGCTGTATGTTGCCTAGTTTCACTGCTACACCTACTTTAAATAATTACTAATGGTCCTGAAACACCACTGGACTTTACCCCAAGAGGATTCTGGGTGCAAAAAGAGACTGTGTGTGTTCATAAGTAAAGTTGTGTAAGATGGTAGGCATATGCTTATTGCTTATGGGGGTCCATGTTAATATGGACATGGAGTAAAAAGTGACACTGGATGCTCATTTGCTCATTTCCCAGAATCCCTAGCAGCAGTGGAAGCACAGTATGCTAAGAGATAATGAGGGGAAGGCAGGGTTGCAGACCTGTCTGAGACATGTGAATGTGCTCACAATTGATATTTTTATTTGCTTCATTAGAAGAGAGACTTTTTGCTCAGAAGAAGAAAATACTGATTTTTTTTGTAATAGTTGGCCAGTGAAACCAGCAAGGAATTAACTAATACTCAAGGCAGCATAAAAAAAAGCAAAATCATGTATGTTGCCAACCTTGGAGCTCGATACAAGACAGGACAGCGAGACCGACCCCATAGAAGAGTAGTCTTGATTGGTTTGTCCTGCACACACAGGATGGAGCTGGCAATTTTACTTGTATTGATGCTGCGCACATAAATGATTTCTACTCTTTGTCCACACCTCTGTATCAGCCTCACCTTTTTACATTGGTGACCGGACACAATTTTGGAAAGGAGGCAACTTTCAGGAACACCTGAGGGACTGGAGGCATGAAGGAGGACTGAGAATTTGTGATGAGGCAGAAGGGGCCCCTGCATCAATGGATCGTGGATTGCAGATGGCGCTAAGGGGTCACATCGGGAGAGGGACACCCCAGTGAATAGACATGTAAGAGCTGGTGGTGACTAGTCAAAGGGTAATAGCGTCGCAGGATTTGGGTGTGTGACATTATTTTTTCATTGAGCAGTCCTTTTTGTTTATGGGAACATTAACAGGGTGAATCCAGTGCATCCGAAAAATGACTTATCCATATAATATCATGAGAAAGTTCATAAATATTATTGTAGTATCAGTTCAATGTATGCAGGGGGACTAGTGCCTAGTCACACAAAAAGCAATTTTGGCACAAACAGCATCTCCCCAGAATTATAGATAACAGTCCAATAAGTAGTATATAAAGGATAATACACATAAAAGTATATAAAGGATATGACAAAAACGTGAGAAACTCACTTTGTAGATCTCAGTTGCAGCTTGTCTGTCCTTGGTCTACTTCTGATGAGGTCAGTTAGCATGCAAATTTGGCCTAGTAGGGTAGCAGAGAGGGGGCTCCCATGTAAAAAAATCAATTCTTTATTGGATCATGACAGACCCCAGCATAGTAAAAAAAAATGCACCTACGCGTTTCAGGCAAAAAGGGCTTGATAAAGGGATATTTGCCCGAAACGCGTAGGTGCATTTTTTTTTACTATGCTAGAGTCTGTCATGATCCAATAAAGAATTATTTTTTTTACATGTGAGCCCCCTCTGGATCTCTTTATTTACATATCCCGCAGTGATCTGCAACCTATTCAATTGTTCCTGTTTGTTTCTGGGAACTAATCACTCCCAGGAATCAAATACAACATGGAACTTTGAGAAGTATGCTCAAAAGAACAATGCCTGTCAATTCACAGGGGATTCTGCATCCCCTGTGGTGGATCAGTTTTTATTCTTGCAAGAACAATGTAAAGAATGTAATAAAAATAAAAAGGATGTTAACGTGAAATTAAAAAAACATTGTTTTATATGATGCATTCTGTAGCCAAAGAGGTGAGTCTAAGGTGGGTTGTACAGCAACTAGCCCTCCAAAAAGAACTTGAGAAAGAAAGATCAGAGTTAAAGGTGCAGAAAGTAAATGGATACTGTAGCTGAAGAGGAAACTCAAAATTACCCACTGTAGCACTCTAAAAAGGAGCTTGCTGAAGAAAAATAAAAAGTAAAAGTCCTCACAGAGAATGAACGCAATCATGCTGAACAAACACAGAATTCCAACTCTAATCGTAAAAATATGGTGTGTGAAATTGAGGCATTGTGTGAGGGCAGACAGGAGATGTAGCACGCTTTAGACATTTTACAGGCTATCTGTGATTTAAGGGAGCGAATGGTTTGCACCTTAAGCTGACCGCTTGCAGAAAAGACAGAGAAAGAGAGACACGTTAGGACCAGACGTGATACCTCCATCATACCTTTTTCCCCTCATCCTCTTATACCCTCTGCTCTTCCTTTAGCCTGTGCCCCATTTCAGCATTCATCACACAAGGACTAACACATTTAAGGGACACGTACACCTTTATTACACACTTAAGACATGATGGACAACCTGACTCAGGACATCAAGGAAATTGTGACAGTGGGAGGAGTGGGTCTGACAGAGAAGATTCTGATGCTGCCAAATACCGGAGTCACAGAAAAGTGAATAATAGATTTATGTCACTTTGAGGCATCACACAGCTGAAGCTGTTATTGGGCATTTTTTACTCTACGGTGCCAGTTTCACAGCTCATGCAGTATTTTGAATCTACTGTTGAACAATATTATTTGAGTGCACAGGGTGCTTGTAAACTGTTAAAATCTTTGCTCCCACCCAATGTGTCTTCCCAATTAAAAGTCCAGTGGGATGGTCAGTGTTGGCTCACACAAATAAAAATTCAGGATGGGTCAGCAAATGTGAAGATTAGAAAAGTTAAAAAGAATTCTGGGAGGAGGAAGGAGAGTCAACATAACTACTGTAGAATCCATGAAAATGAATATTACACGCTCTCCCGCAGAATTAATGGTGCAGTATTACGATCTGAACAACCTAATGATTCTGGCTTTCATTTCTCAGCTGTTGATCACATGCAATGTTTGTAGTGGAAAAAAAAAAAGTGAAAACACATTAATAATCAGTGAAAAGATATATATATATATATATATATATATATATATATATATATATATATATATAATCTGCGATAATAAAGGTGTATTAAGGCACTGTTTAAAGACAAAAAAATCCCTGACTCAAACCCAAAAAAAGGAACAGTCTTCTACACATGTAGAATCGCAAAGTTTTAGGGGAGCAGTGGATGTCCAATATGTGGGAGAAAAGAAAATAGGAATAACTAATGGTGCAATATTGTCACACTAGGTATGTGGTCTGCGAACTCATCTGAAGTGTCTACTCAGATGTAATTGGATTATTTAAGTGTTTCCAGGTCCCCCTCTGCCTTGCGGACCCCCCCCCCCCCTCCAGGTACTTACTGCGGCGGTCGGGAGCAGAGCGGCCGCTCGCAGGGAGGTGCGGTGGCGTGAGCGCGCACAGCGCGCCTCTTCATGTAGTGTGGGGGTTGCCGGGGATGCCCGTCAGTGCCTGCCAAGGGGGCCGCCATCTTGGATTGCACACGCATGCGCAGTAGTACGGAGCGACGGGAGGCAAGGAGACAGGTCGCGCATGCGCAGTGATAAGCGCGCAAACCCAGACCAATCAGGAGAGGGCTCTAAGGAGGGACTACAAGTCCCATGAGCCTTAGGGGACCCCACGTGACGCCAGGGAGCCTATAGGACTGTAGGATCCTCTGCAGAGTAAAAGGATACATTTTGCGGGGTTTTGTAGACAGGCAGTCGGCACCAGGAAAGGGGAAGGAGGTGAGGGTGCAGGAGTCAGTGACTCACTGCACTAGGCCAGCAGCCCCCTAGGCCCCAGTTAGCCCTGAGCCACCCAGTAGTTTGTGTTGCTTCAGGGACAGGCCCCAAATTAGGGACCCTGCCCCTTACTATTACAGTGCTAGTTAGGGACACAGCGGAAGCTGCGCTTCCCATCCAGAGGCTTGGGATCAAGCCTACTCCGCAGAGAGAGCGGAACTGTACCAAGGGTGGACAGCCCTGACCGATCATCTCACCGGAGGAACCGGACGTCGCCCGGAAGTCGTCTGATCCTTTGCGAAGATCTGTGAACGCCCAGGTGCTGTCGCACTGGGCAGGTATCGTTACGCACGTGCACCACACGAGTACTCGCACATAGTGGCAGCGCTGACCACGGGACAAGGGGGGTTATACCGTGGACACGGTGTGGGGGTACACGGTGGTGGGAGTGGGGGATACGTTATATCCTACTGCAGTGCTAACATTGAATGTGATTGGTAGAGTATAAGTTATGTGCATATGTGTAGTAAAGCCAGTCCTGTTTTACACCCGTGTGCTTATCGTGAATGTTTCCTGTGAGGGCCTCCTCCACTCTGTTGGGATCCCTCCCAGGTGGAGGCGTTGCACCACGAGATTGTTATATGCATGTGCCCCAGGCTCCCCGAGCGGAGGCTTCGGCTCCTGAGAGCCATAGAGGTAATATACAGCATCAGTAGCGTCTGTATTCACAGGGAATACCCGTTACATACAGTAAGCATATCCCATACTGTGGCAAACTTAATCTGTAGAGTGCAATTCATCTCGGGGGGAAAGCGGAGAAAATGCAATAGTGCAGATAATACTGTATAAACAAAACGTTATCTGAGCACATTTTAAAAATGCGCACTCACATAGAAAGAACCTTTTAAAACAAATTGGAGAAAATCTCCAAAGTGAAAACCTCACCGCGATCTCACCGCTTCCACTGCCTTACGGCGTCTCTCGGTGTCTCATGTGAGCGCTCGATCAGCACTTCCGGTTTCAGTAATCCAGGGAACACAGATGTTTCTCCTTCGTGACGAGTTCCTGAGTTCCTGGGCTGCAGGAGTCAACTACCGTGCACTGAATAATGTGATCCCGCCAGAAGCCAATGTTATGGCAAGTGTGCATGACAATATCTAAATTAACCCTAATGCCGCCTGTTATAGCTGCATGGACGTCAGCAATGTTTTTTATTCTGTCCCTGTACACGATGATACCCAGTACATTAGCATTTACTTTTCAAGACAAACAGTACATTTTCCCTGCCTTACCGCAGGGTTTTCATTTTAGCCACACATTTTTTCATCAGTGTCTGGTTGAGATCCTAAGCACCTTTACACAGCTAGATTGTATTGTGCAGTATGTGGATAATGTACTTTTACAAACAGCCTGAAGAGCAGCACTATTCATTGCCTCGAAGAACTGCTAACGTTAACCCACAAAGCAGGACTTCATTTGAATCCTGCACAAAGCATAGCTGCTCAGAGAATCAGTGTCATTTCTTGGGGTGGTCATTCAAGTTGGGGGGAGAATTCCAGCCCCCCACAAAACACAATTGATTCAGAAATGACGTTGACCACTGACACGTACAGCCCTCCGCCAATGTCTTGGGCTGAGAAGGTTTTGCAGATAAAGCTAGACCCTTGTACAACCTTATAAAGGGGGGAGAAAAAGATTGTGCTAAAGATCCCTTACCATGGAGCAAGTCAAGGGATTTACCAGTTTAAAATTGGCATTGTAACATTTTAAGATCTTGACTCTTACCTTTAAGGCTATCCATGGACTAGCCCCCTATACCTTCAGAACTGCCTAATCACTAACTCCCCCAATTGAGCCCTTAGATCTGTCATCGCCCCTCAACTGATTGAGCCTCAGTTTGAGGTCAATAAAGCTGGAGGGAGAGATTTTTAAAGAACAGCCCCAAGACTGTGGAATAAGCTTCCTGCTGCTTTAAGAAATCAGGAAGCTTTGCTTCCATTCAGAAATGAATTAAAACCTTCCTTTTTAAACAAAATATTGCAAACAGACCCTAATACCCTGGCAGTCAGCTTTCCTGTTCCCATTCATGTTTCCCACCTTTTGTTGGTCTTCCTCGTCATTCCCCTATATGTTTTCTTGTAGGTCTGGGATGTGTGTCCTCCATGACTTCCTACACATGCTCTAATACTGAGTTTCTCTGTGAGTAGTGGAGAAGGAGTGGCTCAGTGAGTAAAGACACTGACTGGCACTGGGAGTGTGAAGCAGGGGAGCCTGGTTCAATTCCCGGTGTCAGCTCCTTGTGACCTTGGGCAAGTCACTTTATCTCCCTGTGCCTCAGGCGCCAAAAAATAGATTGTAAGCTCCACGGGGCAGGAACCTCAGCTTGCAAAATGTCTCTGTAAAGCGCTGTGTACAACTAGCAGCTATACAAGAACATATTATTATTACAATTTAAAATAAATAAATAAACAAGTTCCCGTCCTTCCAAATCCAGACCCAAATCGGCGTTTGCCATACAGATGCAATCACTGCAGTTCTGCTGCAAGAGTGACAAGGACAGTGGGTACCAACCGGATACTTCTCTAGAGTACTGACTGCATAGAGAAGGAATATGATGACTGTACACAGACTCTGTTAGCAGTACATTGGACAGTGTTAGTCACAGACCATGTGGTAGGGTTCGGAGACCTAACAGTGCAGACTCCACTCACACCCATTAAGATGCTGATTGAGAAAAACATGAGTGGAGTGTCCTCCCAAAGGGTAACCACATGGCTGGTAGACCTTATACATAGGAACACAAAATGCAAATATGTGCTTCCTCAGGTAATGCACTATAAAGGGGAAGAATATAAGTGTGGGGAAATTCATCAAGCTAAGACACAGGAGCAGAGACGCCAACAGAAATCGCTGGGCCCAGAACAAATATATGAAGCAGGGCTTCCCCCCACCCAGTACACTGGGGGTGGGAGAGGAAGGTATGAACAGCGGAAGGTGGATATAAGGAGGTAATGGACATGGGGGAAGGCTGATATTAAAAGGTGTGTGTGTAGCTGTTGGAGGTGCTTGTGTTAGTTTGAGCGCGCGCTGGGGGGGGGGGTCTTTCCTTATGTGGAGTGGCCTTCCTTCTGCACCGTCACATTGTCATGGCGACGTGTTGCAATGACAGCGCGACGTCACGTCACGCTGTCGACATGCCACCTTTGGCTCCGCCTAATTTGCTGTAGGGCATGTTAAAGTTTTAAAAGCGACAGCAAATTTGGGATCAGGGTAAGAAAGACCCCCTAAGGGTGGCTCTGATCAAAGTAAAAGTTCACCAGAAGACAAACGGTGTGTTAACCATCACGCTAAGCACAACAGTAGGGCAGATTAGTTAGCAAAAAGTTCAGCGATCACAGGTGAGAGGTGGGCACCATCAGGAGCGGATTGGAAGTGGAATGTGGCCCAAGCATTTCACTTACCTGCCAAAGCACTTCTGTGGCCCCGTCGTTCCACCGGGCATTTGCCTCGTATCCTGACAGCCCAATCCCCCCTGGGTACCATGCTATAATTAATTAATAGTTTGTTCTTGAATAGCGCTGCTAGTTTTACGTAGCTCTTTACAGAGACATTTTGCAGACACAGTCCCTGCTCCATAGAGCTTTCAATCTATGTTTTTGGTGCCTGAGGCTCAGGGAGATAAAGAGACTTACCCAAGGTCACAATGAGCTGACACAAGGTTCCCCTGCTTCAAACTCAGTGCCAGTCAGTATCTTTACTCACCGAGCCACTCCTCCCTACTTCTTCTCTCCTATAATGAGGAGGAAGGTCAGCAAGCATGGGAACTCCATGAGTTTGATATAACACATGAACAGCTGTATGAGGTCATTTTTGTCAGTAAAGCTCCACAAGTGTCACTGCAGACAGAACAAGAAAAAGATGTAGAGCTGCTAAAAATAATAAACAAGCTCGAAAATGGAGATTGTGATCCAAAATATTAGTTAAAAGAAGGGATGCTATTTAGGAAAGAGGATGGGTGACTTAAATACTGTACATCCCACCTGCAATTGTTCAAAGGACCTAGCCATAGAAAATCACAGGATAATGGGTCATACTGGGAAGGACATCACTACCAGAACACTAAAAAAACAAATATTAGTGGGGGAATATATACAGTAGGGTTCAGTACAGGAGATTTTGCAGGGATGTTTAATCTGTGCTCAGATTAACCGTAGGTCAAAGGGCTAGTACTGGCCAAAATTCCAGTGTTTTAGGGATGATGGTATAATCCTCAAATTGATTTTTTTAGGATCATTCCCTACCACCCCAGGAGGCAACAGGTATCTGTTGGTGATCATGGACATCTTTTCCAAATGGGTAGAGACCCTTCCAGTAAAGGGAGAGAATGTTAAAGGTACAGCTAAAAGCTTTCTGGGAACAAGTATTCCCTAAAGTAGTTTATTGTGACAGGGGAACCACTTTACTCGGTCCATACTATAAGAGGAGTGTAACCTGTTGGGGATCCAGCAGCGTTTTTATGTCCCTTACCATCCCCAATCATCAGGGATCTTGGAGCGTGTGAATCGTTTGGTTATTTTACCTTCCAGCCATTCTAATGGACATTAGGGGAAGTGCAAGTAAAAGTACACGGCTCCCCCTTTACCAGCTAATAACAGGTAAAGAAATTAATCTCTGACACCCAGCAGACCTATCACTCTCTTCTCCTGTGAAAGAGGCATTTGCTAGGGATCTGTTTGTGAAACAGCTACAAGAACAGGTACTGTATCAAAATACTTGCATTTTGCTGGCCAAAATACCATATGGCTCCCACTGAGAAACTCAATACAAAGCCACGGTTCTGTCTTAAAGTGAGAGATAAGGTTGTGATGAAAAATTGTGCCCAAACATACCCTTTAGAGGCAAATTGTCCACACACAGTCCTGCTGACACTCAGTGAGCAAGGGGTTAAAGTAACAAGAGAACAACTCAAGGGTCTAAAAGCAACAGAAGAGCATCCCATGAGGCGTAAACACTTTAAAACAAGGAATAAAGAAAAATGGGTATATGTGGATCAATATAAATTGTATCTTCCTTACACTGCTAAGAACTGATATTGCATTTGATCTTTTACAGGTTTCACTACCATGGAGCGCAAACCAAAATCACGTAATCCGTGGGACCTGGAATCATGAATGCCAGTGTTTTTTAGCCTACAGTAACAATTGGAGCCATTCTTTGCATTGGACTCACCTATGCTATCATGAAGGGGGAAGGCTGTCCTACAAACACTTAGTCCAAACATGGGACTAGTGCAAATGGCAGCCACCTCCTTACCCACAATCGCCGCCATACTAGTAAAGACCTCAAGGATTCACTTGTAGGTTATGACTACGTAGGACATAAGTGTTACGCCGTGCTCACCACAGACTAGACGAGACCCCGATACTGAGATGGGAATGGGCAAACACCAGCCACAGACACAGGGGTCGCGTCCGGAATGTAGAGTGGTCTTGGCAGCCAGGTCGGGGTAGGAGAGATCAGAGTTGTCATATACTTGCCGAGGTCAGTGCAGGAGAGGTCCGGATCGTAGATGGAGGTATAGCTGAGATCGGTGTAAGAGAGGTCCGGATCGTAGATGGAGGTAAACCAAGGTCAGGGTAGGAGAGTGACGGATGGTCGAGGAAAGCCGAGATCAGTAGTCCAGAGAAGCGGTAGTCCAAAAGCAAGCCGGATCGGTACACGGGAAATCACAAGGCAGGGCAAGGCAGGGATCTAGCAGACAGGAGAGGTAAGCACAGGGAACAAGAAACTATGCTCAGCCAAAGTGCCAGTGGCACAGCTGAGCATATATAGGCAGAAGGAACCAATCCCCATGGGGGGTGGCACAGAGGCGCGGCCTCCGCAAGGGCAGCGATAGGCTGGGAAGATGCTGTGGCAGGTGAGGCTGTTAAAAGCTGATTTTGCTTGACATGTCGCTTGGGAGCGTCGCGCATGCGTCACACGCGTGTGTCACGCGCCGATGACGTGCGACGCAACCAGGAACCAATCCAATGTGCATGCACGCCGCACGGGTAGAGGGCGACGCTCCAGCGGGAGAAGCCCTGCGCATGCGCAAGGAGGCGCACATGAGAGCGCGGGATTCCGGGGAAGTGGCAACGGGTGCCGGAGCAGAGGGTGAGAGGCTGCGCATGTTTCGGCGTCTTGCGGGAGCACACAGAGGGCTGCACGACTCCCAAGTTCTCACAGTACCGCCCTCTTCAAGAGAGACCTCCGGGCGATTCCAGCAGGGTTTAAAGGGGTATTTCTGGAGGAACCTCCTGATGAGCTCGGGTGCGTGAACTTGGTGGTGAGGAATCCAAGAGCGCTCCTCTGGACTATATCCTTTCCAGTGGATAAGATACTGGATGGTTCTCCTTGAGATCCTGGAATCGATGATTGCCTGGATTCCTACTCCTGCTGCCCCTGCACGAGTTGAGGAGCTGGTGGTGCGGGAGAGAAATACGGAAAACGGGAGCTGCGGTAGGCGGGTTTCAACAAAGATATGTGGAAAACTGATGGTATCTTCATCGAGGAAGGGAGTTGTAGGCGGTAAGCCACCGGGTTTATTCTCTCCAAGATTTGGAATGGGCCCAAAAACCTTGGTGCTAGTTTGAGAGTGTGAACCTTTAAATGTATGTTTTTTGAAGACAGCCATACCTTGTCTCCTGGCTGTAGCTCTGGAGTTTCTCGGCGGTGGCGGTCTGCTTGTAACTTTTGTCTAGAGGAAGCTTTTCTCCAATTCTCCTGAATCTTGATCCATGAATCTTGCAAGGTGTGGATCCGGTTGTCTGCTGCCGGAACCCCTGAAGAGGAAGGGGTGATGGGTAGCCGTGCAGGATGAAATCCATAGTTCACGAAGAAAGGAGAGGCCTGTGTGGATTCATTCCGTAAGGAATTGTGGGCGAATTCCGCCCAGGGAAGAAGGTCTGTCCAGTCGTCCTGGGGATCCGTGACGAAGCAACACAGGTACTGCTCTAATGACAAGATACAGTAAAGGGTGAAAGTGCGCAGCTAATACATGGTGAAACACACATAGTGAATACAGTGAAATAAAACAATATTGTGGACCTTGAAATTAGGAGTGTCACTAATAGTGTGTCTGCAGCCTTTCTTTAGGGGTGGCTCGATACCCCTGGAACTAGAGAGAAAACAAAAGAACAAGGCGCACAACGCACATAGTGAAGTATAGTTTAAAAAAGTGAATTTTACGGAAAAATTACCAACCCTGAAGAAGTAACTGTGTGTTACGAAACACATTGGAGTGTGTCATTGCTCATTTTCAATGCCCGTTTGTCACTGAGAGTACCCTTGGTTCGTTTTCCCCTGTATCCTGTGACAGCCCCTGCTGCTGTTTGTATCCTGTGCTGTGTTGTGTATCCTGCACTGCCCCGTACACTGTGTGCTATAGCGGACGCTTCCCTGCAGTGGATGAGTGGACCGTGACGTCATCAGCGGGCGCTCCACGAGGAGAAGCTGTGTGCGAGTAGCGTTCGGCCGTGCGGGCACTAACGGAGGCTGCTACACGCCAGTGTGGGATTTGTTCTCCGGGACTTTGTACTACGGACAGACCTGCTTACCACCCTGAGACGGAGTGTTTGGATTCTACATGTGTAGAGGAACCATCTGTCGGAATAGATGATTGCTGGCCCACTGCTCCCCAAGATTGAGTAAAGAGTGCCGTTTCCAGCCGTCTACTTGTGTGGTAAACCCACTAACCCACTGCTCATTTGTATTTACTCTGTTGTACGCAGAACTTATTACCATTTAGTAAAATTCACTTTTTTAAACTATACTTCACTATGTGCGTTGTGCGCCTTGTTCTTTTGTTTTCTCACTGCTCTAACGACTGGTTGGTCCTCTCTGTTTGACCGTTAGTCTGGGGGTGGTACCCAGATGAGAAATGCAAGGAAATGCCCAACTTTTTTGAAAAAGCCCGCCAAAATTTAGAAATAAACTGGGAACCCCTGTCAGAAACGATGGTCGAGGGGACTCCGTGAAGGCGGAAGATCTCTCTGCAAAAAATATCTGCCAGTGTGGGTGAGTCTGGGAGCCTTTTGAGAGGGACAAAGTGTGCCTGTTTTGAAAAGTGGTCGATGACCACAAGGATAGTGTTCATGCCCCTAGAAATGGGTAGTTCCACAATGAAGTCCATTGACAAATGGTTCCAGGGGCGATCTGGGATGGGAAGGGGGTGTAAGAGTCCTGGGGGTTTGCTGCGAGGGACCTTGTTCCGAGCACATGTGGTGCATGCCTTGACAAACTCCCTCACGTCTGCTTGAATGTTGGGCCACCAGAACGTCCGTGAGATAAGATAAGAAGTTCTTCTAGAACCAGGATGACCGGCAGTTTTTGAAGAGTGACCCCACTTCAAAATCCTCCTGCGAAAGGGTGGTGGTATGATCTCGAAGAATGTCGTCTAGTATGTCGAATGAGTTAGCGGATATGATGAGCTTAGAGGGGAGAATGGTCTCTGATCTGGCTTCGATTCTGTCCTCGATTAGAAATTGGCGGGAAAGAGCATCAGCCTTAAGATTCTTGGAACCGGGTATGAAGGAGATGATATAGTTGAAACGTGAAAAGAAAAGAGACCAGCGAGCCTGACGGGCACCCAGGCGTTAAGCGCTTTCCAGATACATGAGGTTTTTATGATCCATCAAAATGGTAATTGGACTCTCCGTACCCTCTAATAGATGCCTCCATTCCTCCAAGGTGAGTTTGATAGCTAGTAGCTCTCTGTTGCCCACGTCATAGTTCTGTTGTGCAGAAGAAATGTTTTTTGAAAAGAAAGCACAAGGGTGCAACTTGGCTGAAGGAGACTTTCTTTGGGATAGGATGGCGCCGGCTCCAATGTCAGAAGCATCCACCTCTAGGGTGAAAAGGAGTTTAGGATTGGGGAGAATCAGGATCAGAGCAGAGCTAAAGGCTTTCTTCAAGACGTCGAAGGCCAGGATTGCTGCAGGGGGCCAAGACATGACGTCTGCTCCTTTCTTGGTAAGAGCCGTGATAGGGGCAACAATGGAAGAAAATTTGTGGATAAATCTTCTATAGTAATTGGCAATGCCCAGAAATCTCTGAATGCCCTTGCGAGAATTAGGGAGGGGCCACTCCATGACATCTTTCAGTTTGGAGGGGTCCATGAAAAAATCAGAATCGAAGATAATGTATCCTAAGAAGGTAGTAGAGGTTTGGTGGAAGTGGCATTTCTCCAGCTTGGCATAGAGGTGGTTCTGTCGGAGGCGTAGTAGTACCTGCTTGACCTGTTCAATATGTTCCGGAAGAGACTTGGAAAAAATCAAAATGTCGTCGAGGTAGACAATAAGGAAGTAGTTGAGAAGATCTCTGAATATTCCGTTTACAAAGTCCTGAAAGACCGCGGGAGCATTACACAGGCCAAATGGCATAACATAATGGCCATCCCTTGTGTTGAAGGCGGTCTTCCACTCGTCGCCCCGACGTATCCTCACTAAATTATATGCTCCACGTAGGTCTAATTTGGTGAAAATGGTAGAACCCTGAAGACGGTCGAACAATTCAGATATTAGCGGTAGGGGATATCGATTCTTTATGGTAATATTGTTGAGGCCCCGATAGTCAATACACGGACGAAGAGTGCCATTTTTCTTTTTGACGAAAAAGAACCCTGCCCCTGACGGTGAAGAGGATTTTCTGATGAAACCCTTCTGAAGATTCTCCTGGATGTAGTCAGACATGGCCTTGGTCTCAGGGAGAGAGAGGGGATAGGAGTGTCCCCTGGGTAGGACGGAACCCGGCAAGAGGTCTATGGGACAGTCGAAGGGATGGTGGGGGGGAAGTATCTCCGACTTGGCTTTATCGAAACGTCCCTGAATTCTGAATAGACGGCCGGTAAAAGGCTCAGTACCTGTACGGGCATCTCCATGCTGAAGATTTTCTGAGGTGGTGTAACACATGTCGTTGAGCATTTGGAATTCCATGAGATAGGCCTTAGTTTATCCCAATTGATGTGTGGGTTGTGACGTTGCAGCCAAGGAAGACCCAGGATGACCTCTGCGGACGGGGAGTGGATGACGTCCAGGGAAATCACCTCCCTGTGGGTCTGCTCGCACACAAGAGAAATGTCAACAGTTTGTAGGATGATAAAGGCCGGTTGAAGCGGACGTCAATCTAGGGCCTCCAATCCCACCGGGGTTTTCTTTCTTCTAAGTGGAATGTTGTTCCTAGTGGCAAAGTCTTGATCGACAAAGTTACCTCCCGAACCGGAGTCGATTAAGGCCGAAGTGGTAACCGCAAAACCCGGGCCCTGAAGGGATACCGGGATCAGGATTCTGTTGGGTAAAGATTCCTTGGAAATAGAGGAGTTAGAGAGTGTACCCACGGAGACTCCTCTGGAACTTAGTGGGGGTCGGCCGTCTCCCGATTTGAGAGGGCAGCGAAGAGCTAGATGACCAGGATTGCCGCAATAGAGGCAAAGACTGGATGCGCGGCGGCGCTGTTTCTCCGAGACGGACAGCTTGTTGCCTCCTAACTGCATAGGTTCTATAACATCGGCAGCTTGAACCTCCGAAAAAGAGGGGAGGACAAAGGAAGATCTGCTGGGTACCTGGCGATGGCGAGAACGCTCAGCTGCTCTTTCCTGCAGGCGCTGGACCACCCGGATGCAGACAGCGATGAGCTCCTCCAGGTCGGCTGGATGCTCTTGCGCGGCGAGTTCATCCTTCAGTTGTTCTGAGAGTCCCTGCCAGAAGGCAGAAGAAAGGGCCTCGTTGTTCCATCCTGTCTCAGAGGCGATTGTCCAGAACTCCAACGCATACCTGGACACAGAACGATTCCCCTAAGAAATGAGAAAAAGGGAGGAACCGACAGTGGTTTTGCGACCTGGGGTATCAAAGACACGTCTGAACTCTTTAGTGAATTGTCCAATGTCTTGTGTGAGGTCCCTTCTCTGTTCCCAGATGTGGGAGGCCCAGGCCAATGCATCGTCAGTGAGTAATGAGACTATATAGGCTACCCTGGAACTAGGTGTAAGGAATCTGGAGGGCGTCATCACAAATTGGATAAGGCATTGGTTGAGGAACCCACGACATTCTATGGGATCTCCGGAGTACCGGTTGGGAGTGGGAAGTCGTGGTTCGGAAGACAAGGGGTTAACCTGTTGAACCTGAGCTGAGAGGGTCTGAAGGTCCTTCCGTAGGGAGACCATATGACGGTCAGACTGCTCTAGGTACTTCTCAAGTTTGAGGAACATAGCGGCATGAGATGCCACCATTACTCCCACCTCAGCGGGGTCTATGTTTGTAGGGCTGAGCATACTGTTACGCCGTGCTCACCACAGACTAGATGAGACCCCGGTACTGAGATGGGAATGGGCAAACACAAGCCACAGACACAGGGGTCGTGTCCGGAATGTAGAGTGGTCTTGGCAGCCAGGTCGTGGTAGGAGAGATCAGAGTTGTCATATACTTGCTGAGGTCAGTGCAGGAGAGGTCTTGATCGTAGATGGAGTATAGCCGAGATCGGTGTAGGAGAGGTCCGGATCATAGATGGAGGTAAGCCAAGGTCAGGGTAGGAGAGTGACGGATGGTCGAGGAAAGCCGAGATCAGTAGTCCAGAGAAGCGGTAGTCCAAAAGCAAGCCAGATTGGTACACGGGAAATCACAAGGAAGAGCAAGACAAGGCAAGGCAGGGATCTAGCAGACAGGAGAGGTAAGCACAGGGAACAAGAAACTATGCTCAGCCAAAGTGCCAGTGGCACAGCTGAGCATATATAGGCAGAAGGAACCAATCCCCAAGGGGGGGGTAGCGGAGGCGCGATAGGCTGGGAAGATGCTATGGCAGGTGAGGCTGTTAAAAGCTGATTTTGCTTGACACGTTGCTTGGGAGCGTCGCGCGCGTGCGTCGCGTGCCGATGACGTGCAACGCGACCAGCAACCAATCCAATGCGCAGGAGGCGCGCGTGAGAGCGCAGGATTCCGGGGGAGCGGCAACGGGTGCCGGAGCAGAGGGTGAGAGGCTGCGCGTGCATCGGCATCTTGCAGGAGCGCGCGGACGGCCGCGCGATTCCCGAGTCCTCACAATTAAATAGAGAACAGATGGGAAGTTTGTCAGTCAGAACTACTAAATCAGAGTAAATCTATATGTCTAATTTGGGAAAACAACAGCATAAAAGGGGAGCGGTAATGTCAAAATGGTACAGAATTGGAGGAATATTGGTTTCAATGCTGTATACAAGCCTTGTAGTACTACAAATGCCTTATATTGGAATAGTACACAAATACATGAAAATGGATATACAGTAGTGATGTACCAAGTACCCGGAATTACCCAGTACCGGCATTACCCGGCAGGTTTTCAGCTACCCGGACCCGGCAACTGAGAAGTAGGCCCAGCGCCGGGTAATACCGGCGTCGGGTAATATCAGGGTAGCTGAAAAATACATAATCACTTACCTGCTTTCAGCGACGGAAGGCGAGGAAGACCCATGAGGAAGATGGCGCGACATCAAGGAAGGTTAGCTGCGATCCTGTGGCGGTGGCAGCATCAGAAGTGTGTATTCAGCCGGCGCGGGAGCTGCAGGAATCCATAGCAGTGTGAGCTGGGGAACCACGCGACCAGAGCAGAATTCTGAAGATGGCATAGGACTGAAACAACTCTGGCTCGTGTGCTAAATGATCTCCTGGTGGTGAGAGACAGAGGTGACTGTTCGATGTTAGTACTACTTAACCTCTCAGCAGCATTTGATACTGTGGACCATGGCATCCTAATGGAGCACCTGAAGAATTTCTGTGTACTGGGTGGCACAGTTCTCAGCTGGATCTTTTCTCACTAACAGGTCGCAGAGAGTATTTTCAGGAGTGTACTCCTCTGCACGAATGCCCCTGTCATGTGGAGTGCCACCAGGTTCTATCCTATCTCCTATGTTATTCACAGTGTACATGCTACCCCTAGGTGATGTACAGTGATCATATGGCATGACCTGGGTTATCACTGCTATGCAGGTGACTCTCACCTCTACAGTACAGGGCCTTTGTAGCAGGGACTAAGGACCAGTTTTCAGTCTTCAATAGATGTTTATCTGAGCTGGTAGAGTTGATGAGTGCCAATTGTTTGAGGTGGAATCCTGATAAGACAGACGTGCTTGTGGTGGATGCTCACCATCGGAAGACAACAAGACTGCAGCTAGGTCAACACACTGGCCTTAAGTTTGGGGGTTCTCAGTTGCTAAACTCTGTCCGTGTTGGCAGTCGTGGTGTTGTCCTTGACTGTGACTTGGCACTTAAACATCAGGTGTCATTTTGGATCAAATATTCATTCTTCCACCTTAAGAACTATTTTACTCGTATTGATGCTGTGTTCATAATAAACTATTTCTAAACACACCCCCTTGTAAGCCTCATCTTTTTACAGTTACCTCCACCTAGTATTTTTTTGGTAAAAAAAAAAAGAAGTGTCGGTACTCATAATAAAAGTTTATAAAAGAAATCTAAAACACACACACAATAACCCTCCCATCCTCAATACACACATAATAATCCCTGTTCCCTTACCCCAATGCCCAATATAACTCCCCCTTCACCCCAAAAACAGAATAACCCCCTTCCGCAATACATAAAATAACCCCCCATTACCCAATACACACAATAACCCCCCATCCCCCAATACACACAATAACCCCCAACATCCCCCAATACATAGAATATTCCCACTTCCCCAATACATACAATAACCCCCCATTTCTCAATACACACAACAACACCCCCTTCCCGAATACATACAATACCCCTTATATCCAATATATACAATACCCCCCTTTCCCCCAATACACACAATAACACCCCTTCTTCCAATATATACATTAACCCCCCTGTAACTGGGCCTTAACCCTGTCTAAAAGGGCTTCAATAGAAAGCCTGTATTGGTCTGAGGAATCCAACATGGAGCTGGTTTATTGCAGCTAGAGACAATTAACCAGTCTCCACCTGGCTAATCAAACATGTTGAAAAGCCTCCTGCTTTAACTACAGGTGATCTCTAGAGCACAGGGAACGGTGTTGAAAGAAAGAGACACTGTCTTGACACCAGGACCCAATCCTCTATTCCAGGATACAGTGGACCCTGCCAGAGGCTGACACCTCAACGGACACCAATCCAGAATCAGAGACTGACTTAAAGGGCCCCTGCATAAGACCCCCCTTCATCTCCAATACACACTTACCTTGGGTGGAGGGTTTCAGTGCCACACCGATCCCACAGGTGTATGTGGAAGTTAGCCCCGATATTTTGGCGGGCCCAATTTCTGGAACACATGGAGGTGGGGCTTAAGTGAAGGCCAGGCCACAGAAGGGGAGATCTGGAACCTGGCAGCCAACAGATGACCAGTGCTGGCCAGCCAGGCTCCCCGCAGTCCTTGTTCCCCCTCTGTACTGGTACATACCATTGTGAAAAAGCCCAGCAACCGCCAAATACCCAACCTCTAGGGCCCTGTGACTGAGAGGGAGACTATGAGTTACAGTAGCAACCACTGTGTCACAGGACTCGGAGCTCAATTGTTTTTTTTTTATTTTAAAATCTATACATACATACATTTTCATGTCTATTGAACTTGTTGCTGATGCAGATGGCGACTGAATTGTCAATTCTGACAGTAAGGGATGGGTGTAGCCCTGCCTGTCTGCCACAGCACAGATTGCACTTACTGTAAGGGGCTGGCTTGTTTAGGACACCACTACTACTAGATGTTCAACATTCAAATAAGACTAATATATGATACCAAAATTGCTCGTTTTGGCAAGAAGATAATAATGTGGATGATGGTATGGTGGTTCGTGAATCATCATATGACAGAGGGTAAAATCATGTAAGTAACTGCAGGCAAGATAATTAACCCTGCATAGTGTGTTGCCAGCAGCCTGTCTGCCACTGTAATTCCAGCTCCAATAGCCTTTATTAAAAACAGGTATTAATTAGACGCTCAGACTGATGTCGGCCATCCCCAATGATTACCCAAAAGTCCCATAGCAGGTCTGAATTTCAAGAGATGTAAATACATACATACAGTATACACATAAGACCTTAATAATGATAATAATCCCTATAAAAGAGAGCAAAGTGTGAAGGAGAGAAAAATAGAGAAAGGGGGAAAGAGTTAGAGAGAGAAGGAGAGGGGGAAGAGAGCGAAAGAGGGAGACAGGGAGGATAGAGAGAAAGAGAGTGAATGGGGGACAATCGAGAGAGAGGAGAGAGGGAGAGAGAGAGAGAGAGAGAGAGAGAGAGAGAGAGAGAGAGAGAGAGAGAGAGAGAGAGAGAGAGAGAGAGAGAAAGAGAGAGAGAGAGAAAGAGAGAGAGAGAGATGGGGAAGAGAGAGAGAAAGAGACAGAGGAGGAAAAGAGAGAGGGGGAAAGAGAGGGGGAAGAAGAGAGGGGGGAAAGAGAGAAGGGGAGATGGGAGATGCGGAAGTGAGAGATGGGAGAAGAGAGAGGGGAAGGAGAGAGAGAGAGGAGAATTAAGAGGGGGGGAAGAGAGGCAGGAGATAGAGAGTAGAAGAGAGAAACAGGGGAAAAGAGAGAGAGAGAGAGGAGGAGCACACCTGTGGTACCTGGGAATTATGCTAATGAGATATGCAAAGTATATTTAAATGACTCACATCACAAACTTCCTAAAAGGATTTCCATAAGAACTATATGGACTGGACAACTATGTTGACACCTTGTGAGGAATGGAGTACTAGTGTCAGACCCAACAGGATTAGAACCCACTGTTACCTGTGCCTGGCCCTGCTCTCCCTTTCTAAACGTCGCTACCAGTCTACCCCCACATTAACCCAGGAGTCAGCCCAGTCCCACACTCACAATCACAACAAAATGATCAATAGTAAGGATGTGGGAGGGGCTAGACGGATGCGTGCAGATTTTAATTTGGTAAATTCGCAATTGTATTTAATATAAAATCCGATGGCGTATTTGTATAAATCCGTGTGGAGTTAGCCCTTTGGATATCCAGGTGAGGATCAGATGTTCACTAAATGGACCATCTCTCGTTTTGAGGCACCTGGGCTGTTACATTTCCTATCCAGCCTTATCTTACATCTTACATACATCCTGTTATCTTTTACTTTCGTATCCACAAATGTATATTTCTTTAGTTGCTTTGATAACTTTGGGTCATTAATATATAATCTCAATGCACACCAGGAATACAATATTACATGTTAATTATTTACATGTTTTGAAAGAAAACCCAGGTCTTAAATGACTTTTATTGGGATGCTTTATCACAGTCCCACTAGACATGAACAACAATTTTATTCCAATAAATATTTCAAGTTTTAAGTTCAAACACAATATTTTCTTTCGTGTTTGATAATATATTTATTTTCTTATTTGGTGACTCTTGATGACATAACGCTACGGTATGTAATTTAAGGACATGACCTCCTGCTGTTCTGTTTACTTGTACTGCTACTGTAGTTTACTGCTTTACTTTTATTGTCTTCTTTGTTTTGTGCAAGCCATATTATTTTGTTCTTGTATACGTTATCATATATAATGTATTCTTTTGGACCAGTAAAATATCAGTCTTCAAATACTTTTTACCTGGATAAATACATGTTCTACAATTCAAAAATGTAATAAAAATAGGTTTCAGTCTTAGTTGTAGTCAGGACAGGGGCCGCTATTACACATTTGTCATTTCAAACATAGGAAAGAAATAGAGAAGATGAAGTGCAAAGAAATTCATGCTAACCGTGGTAACTTTTTCAAGTGAAACACTATGATCTTCTCCTCTACTGCGTTGGTAAAAGGGTGAAGTGTCTAGGTGAAAAAGGAGAAACATTGGGACAGATTTATATTATTCAACTAGAAGTAGATGCCAAAAGGATTAGTGAAGAGTCCCAATTGTAAGGCCTCACAGGAGGGGTTTGTGCCAGTGTGTGCGGGCCATGCGGTGGACAGCTGCGGTGACATCATCACCTGGCTTCTCTACTGCCTATAAAAGGTGCCCCTGTCCAACATATCTTGCTTCACAACTGACTTGCTAGTATGCCAGTGTAAAATTATGTTGCTCCTGACCACTGTGCTGCAGTGCTGTTGCTGTCCCAGCTTGCTGGTTCAGTTCTCGGCTATCTTAAAACCTGGTTCCGACTCTGGCTTGCATCTGACTACTCTATTGATCCTGATTCCTGGTTACGACTCCGGCTTGCATCCTGTCTACTTTACGGTTCTGACTCAGGCTCACATCTAGACACTCTCCTAATCCAGATCTCTGTTCTGAATCCGTCTCTCCCTGTGGATTCCTCAAAGCTACCTGACACCAATGCCGTTTCTCAAAGTAGAGGTTCCCCAGGCCCTCCTCATGAACGCTATAATCAAGAAAATAGAAAATTGTTACCTAACTTCTTCTAATTTTCTTTTCCTGGAGAGTCCATTTGTAATTTCCAGGTTTTGGGCAAAATGAAGGTAGAATTAGCTCTTGATTAAGATGGAAGCTTGAAATGACCTTGGGTACAAAAAGCAGAACTGGCATTATCCAGGCAGCAAAAAAGTTAATTTAAGTTCTACCTACCCCTGCCAGGATGAAGGCCATCATTGTCTTCCTCCCCGTCCTCTCTGTCCTCCATGGGCAGCAACATAACAATAGAAAAAATGAATAGCCACTATCCCCTTAATCACCTTAGCAGTTAGTAACTTAGGTGTTAACTCCCCTCCCCCGTTACCCACCCGGGACACCTAACAACCCTCCCGGGGGCAACTACCTCCACCCTCCTCCTCTACCCATTGATTGGCACAGTGGTAAACCATGCCCATAATATAAGTATGTTATGCCCCTATGGCAATGAATAAGCAATCTACCAATAAAAAAAAATAAGCACTGAATAAAAGACATTATATGTCATTAAAAAAATGCCAATAAACCAAATGATTGGCACAGTGGTACACCATACCCATATAATAAGGGCATGGTTTGCTACTATGACAGTCAATGGGCAACATAAAAAAAACAAGCAGCAAATATACAAAGCAATTAAATTAAATTGACGTCTTCACCCTCCGATTCCGTGTCACATGGTACACCAGCCAATCAGATTGGGAGTGTACCATTTGACACTCAAATGGGACATCACAGGCCTTATTTAAGGTCTGTCCTATCTCATTTGAAGGCAAGAAGATGATGGGACAACATCCACCCCATTGCATTGTATAACAAATAAAGAAGAAAAGAAAGAAGAAAGAAGATCTTACCACAACATTGTGTCAAGAGCCAATAGGTTCCTGCTGTTGCTGCTGGACTCGGAATCGGAGGATGAAGATGTCAAAGGTAAGAAACACATGGATTGTATGTTTTTCAATTTGACCATTGACTGCCAAAGTGTTTATCTATGCCTCTTTCGGCTGTAGATAAACAGTGACAAGTAATGCATTTTTTGAGTTTTTATTTAATTGCTATGTATTTTTGGTGTTTGCTTTTATATAATTGCTATGTATTTTTGGTGTTTGTTTTTATTTAATTGCTATGTATTTTTCTGCTTGTTTTTTTAGTTTGCCTATTAGAGAGGGTTGAGGTTCCTTACAATGCATCTGATCTCAGACGCACTATTAGAGAGGGTTGGGATTCCTTACAATACATCTGATCTCAGACATACTATTAAAGAAGGTTGGTGTTCCTTATAATGTGACTGATCTCAGACGCTATACGAGAGGGTTGGGGTTCCTTACAATGCATGTGATCTCAGATGCTATTAGAGAGGGTTGGGGTTCCATACAATGCATCTGATCTCAGACACTATTAGAGAGAGTTAGGGTTCCTTGCAGTGCATCTGATCTCAGACGCGCTATTAGAGAGGGTTGGGGTTCGTTACAATGCATCTGATCTCAGACACGCTATAACAGAGGGTTGGGGTTCCTTACAATGCATCTGATCTGAGGCGTGCTATTAAAGAGGGTTGGGGTTCCTTACAATGCATCTGATCTTAGACGCGCTATTAGAGAGGGTTGGAGTTCCTCAATTTCACAATATAATTTTAGGGTTGCTTAACCAATAAAAAGTTGAAAACCCCTGACTTGACCCTTCTATTGCCATAGAAGCCATCAACAGAAAGCTGTGCAATGCACTGCAAGCCCCTTTGACAAACAATGAGGTAATGGACATTATACCTCTTTAACTATGCCAGTTTTAGTTGTCCAAAAAAACCATTTAGAACCTTATTTATTACATTACCAATCTATCAAACAGTGTGTTTCTCCAGATTTTTAAGGCTCTTACTGTAACTAAACAAACAATTCCTTATTTTCTTTCAATATCTATTTTAGGATTACCGCTTCGTGGTACCATGGCTTTCTGCTAGAAAAAAATATGTTGATTTTGCAGGATTTAAAATAAAAACCAGTTCTCGCACATGATTTTTACGCTCTTACTGTGAGACACTGAAATGTTTCTTTAAACCACTGCCCTTTGTCCTCCTGTACAGTATTTCCACTAATTGGAACACAAAAGTAGGTTAGAGACCTAAAGTAACATAAAATAAGTTTGGAAACAAACTATATCTGCAAAAGAAAGGAAGTCTTATTTAGCATTTCAATAGGCTCGAGTATTTTTATCTATGTTCTGTTCTCAGTCTGTAAAGGCATCAGCTAATTAATTCAATATTTAGAAACATAAAAAGGATTCCTTTGTATAAAAAAGCCAATTCCTTTCTTTTTCTTTGTGTGTGTGAGATGGTGGAAACCCACCCCAGGATTCTCAGACTTGGCATGATAATATAATATCTCCTCTGTAAGCCAGTGAACTGTCTTAAGCAAAACAGAGAACAGACTAATGATTGCACACAAAAAATGCCCTGGTCCACAGAGTCCACCGGTGGCATCTTGATTTCTATGTAAATCACACAGTTTTAGGGGCCTATTCTAGTAACTCGTAGAAGGCAAGGTCCAGGCACTCGGTCTTCCTATTCTCTATTATCTACTGCAAATCGCATCTGCTAAACTGCTTCTATAGAAAATAACAAAACGCATGATCGTCCGGATTCGACTTGCTGTAGATGCAAAATGACCTGAGATGGTGCTAACTCCCTCCAGGGCCTGAAATCGAGTTTTTTTGCGTGGTGGTGGAGGAGGACTCAGTAGTGGGATTCAAACCTGTTCCTGGATCTTCCCAAGTTCGTCGAACCGGTGCATTAGCCGGTAGTAGAATCACTATTGTCAGTCAGAGCAGGACTGTAGGGGAGGTACGCCATCTAGTTGTCTGACCCGGAATTTCCGTTGTCTGCTGCTATAGAGCGCTCCTCACCTCATACTGCTCTCTCCTGCTCTGCTTCAAGTGATTATTCTGCTGCTGCATGCCATCTCCCTGGTAGGCATGGGGGAGGAGAGGGGGAGATGTGAGGGGGAGATCTGGGGGAGCTATGATGGGAGATGTGAGGGAGAGGTGTGAGGGGGAGATCTAGGGGAGATGTGAGGGGGAGATAAGGGGGAGATGTGATGGGACTGGGGGAGTTGAGGGGGAGGTGTGAGGGGGAGATCTGAGGGAGATTTGAGACTGAGATCTGGGGGGACTGGGGAAGATCTGGGGGAGATCTGAGGATGCTGAGGGGGATTGGGGGAGATGTGAGGATGATGAGGGGGACTGGGGAGGATGATGAGGGGGACTGGGGAGGATGATGAGGGGGACTGGGGGAGATATGATGATGATGATGATGATGATGATGATGATGATGATGATGATGATGATGATGATGATGATGATGATGATGATGATGATGATGATGATGATGATGAGGGGGGGGGCTGGGGAAGATCTGCTGATTATGAGGGGGAGAAGATGGGGATTTTTCACTATGAAAGGGCGGGAAGGTGAGAGAGAACCGGTCGCTAACATTTCTGAATCCCACTGGGAGGACTTCCTAATGTAATAGTATCTCCAATTGTAGATATGTCCAATAAATCTAAGGGCCCTTGTGATGAAGGGGGTACCAGTGTCAAACCAAACATAATTAGAACCCACAACCCACAGATGGCGCAAAACTCTGCTGTCACATATCTCTTAGGTGTGCTCCTTTTTGTGCACAAGGAATATTGAACTGGCAACCAGGAAGGGGAAGTGACCTGTTTTTAAAGGAAGTTGGGGGGACGGGGCTACAGGTGTGAGTAGTAGAGCTCAAAAGAATGCTGTGACAATAACATTTCCCAGCATTTGGGTTAGTTTAATGCTTGAATTGCTGCCCTGAATAGCAGAGGTTGTGGGTTCTTATCTGGTTGTGTGTGACAATAGTACTCCCCATCTCCCCCCCCCCCCCACCACTACCTTGTCTGATTTGAGGTGGGGAGAAAAAAATGCGAGTTGGTAGAAGCGATTTACCCTTTGGCACTTTTCGTAGCTACTAGAATACAGTTAGTCTGCAAAAAAATGCACAAATTGGCAGAACTGTAATAAAATTGCTTCTAAAAAAACCTGTTCCACATGGTTTAGATATGTGAGAAGAGCTTACAGAAATAGCAAAGAATGTAAAACTGCTTCGAAAGGGCAATTTAGAAGTGGTTTGTCATAATTCGGAGCTACAAGTATAGGTTCTTTAGACCCTTCAATCTAGGGAACATTGACTCACTCGGACAGTCAAAAATACCTTTTCATTTAACAGGTGCAAGAGATCAGTAATAAATTCAAAAGGGTTAATAAGGAAGATGTTTAACAAAGAATGAGAAAGCTGGAATTTGTAAATTTGATATTCGGTTATCTACGTAAGGGGTGTGCAAAGTGGGGGCGGGAGACTTTCCAGGGGTTGGGCACGGCGGCTACAGTGGTCCCGCGCTCTTCCCAAGGGATTTCAATTCAATGCCAGGGGGACGTGCGAGGCCTCTCCAGCTTCTCCTATCTGATCTTCGGCATGCATCGCCATGATAACTGGCGTCAAATGATGCTGTGAGGTCATGTGATGTTGTGATGCCATGGCAACGTGATGTCACATGACCCTGCAATGTCATTTGACGCTGGAGCTGAGGAGGAGGGGGGAATGAGAGCCAGCAGGTAAGCAGGCAGGGAGTCCCAGATGAAAAACTTTCCGCCCCCCTGATCTACGTCAAAGGGAAGGGCAAACCGGTCTGAATTACTTAATCCACCCCCTACATTACCTTAGTGGCTAACCACTAAAGTAATCAAAGGGTTAACCCTTCTCGTCCCTCCGCCCCTCTAGGAGGCCTAAACACCATCCTTCACCCACGTCAATACCCCCAACACCCCCAACACCCCCAAAAAACCTTATTATAATTCATTACCACTGTGTTGTATCTAGTCACTAAAGTCTCACGCAACATGTATCAAACACACTATAAGAATTAAACAGAAACCCATAGGATTAAGGCTCCCGCCTCAGTGATAGGCCATATAATCTGAAGTTATATAAAGAGGGGTTACATGTATAAAAAAAAACAGAACATTTAAAATAATTTTAAATATAAATCCATTGATTGATTGTCACTTAGTGGCTAGCCGCCAAGGTAATTAAGGGGTTAACCCATCCCATCTTTGCCTAAAGACTATTGGAATAAGGGGTTATAACTATACTTATCATACTGTACACTGCAAAACAGGACTGCCTGATACCTTTCTTTGGTTTATACTATATGCTGAGCAAGTGCACTCCAGGTCTTGGCTGGTTTGGAGTTAGAAATTTTACTCCTCCTTTCTTCATCCAAGACCGAGTAGCCTTATAACAAGAGCAAACTTACTTCCACGCCTCTATAACACAGCACAAGCGTTGCCAAGCTTGATTGATTGGTGATACTGGACTAGATTAAAAGAGTAATAAAGAGTACAAAGTTCTGCCGGACATGGGTCATTGAGCTGCCCCTCAGTGCCTAGCCAATAACAATGAAAAGAGAACACACGACAGGATACTGGGCTCTTTCTTATCATTGTTATTTTCCATTTCATCCTCGCCAGTCGCCAGCTGCCTATTAATTTATATCTCCACAATTGGGAAAGCCAAACTGGTAGATAGAAAGAAGGTGGATTATTAAGGGCCACTCACACAACAATGAGAGGATTGATTCTTTGCTAGTATCCCAAATCTGTGGAGCAGAACAGCTTTTGCTAGATTTTGGAAAAGGATCAAAAGAAAGCGAGAAAAGAAAAAGGCTTTGGAAAGGAAAGAGAAATATCCATAATAGGGGAAATGGAACCTTTAAGACATTCTCTGTATCAGGGACACGTGATGTTACATAGCTCTAAACATCAAATAAATAAAAGACGTTTCCATCCATCAAGCTTAACTTTCAATTATCTTTACGTTGCCCGGAGAACAGTTTCACTGTTGTGATTTAAACAAAGGCCAAAATTGCATGCTGTGCAACAGTGGGCAAGTTTAAAAGCAGGTAACCTCAGTTCCCCTCATGTTAAAGAATGAGGTTTGCCCTTTTATCATCTACCCATGATATCAATGTCTATAGATTTGCAGGTCCTCTTTAGTGGTGGCATAGAACAGGGGCGGCCAACTCCAGTCCTCAAGGGCCGCCAACAGTTCAAGTTTTAAGGATATCCCTGCTTCAGCAGAGGTGGTTCAATCATTGGCTCAATCATTGGACTGATAGGGCCACCTGTGCTGAAGCAGGGATACCTTTAAAACCAGACCTGTTGGTGGCCCTTGTGGACTGGAGTTGGCTACCCCTGTCATAGGAGATGATTGCTCTGGGACTCACACATACAGATGTCGCCGTTATAGAGTGGAAATAAAGATTGACACATGCCATCCAACAACTGAAAATCAGGTGTATACATTGGCGCATAAAGGGGTACATATTTATATATTTATTTATTTATAAAATATTTTACCAGGATGTAATACATTGAGAGTTACCTCTCGTTTTCAAGTATGTCCTGGGCACAGAGTTAAGACAAATAATACATGGTTACAAGTACAGTTACATAAATGAACAGGGTATACATTATATACAAGACATTGCATGCACAGTTACAGATAATATATATTATGGGCGTATGAAACAGTTACAGACCAGATTAAAATGTGAGACAGCCTTAGATTTGAAAGAACTTAAACTGGTGGTGGATGTGAGAGTCTGCGGTAGGTTGTTCCAGTTTAGGGGTGCGCAGTAAGAGAAGGAGGAGCGGCCGGATACTTTGTTGAGCCTTGAGACCATGAACAGTCTTTTGGAGTCTGATCTCAAATGATAAGTGCTGCATGTGGTAGGGGTGAGGAGCTTGTTCAGATAGATGGGTAGCTTGCCCATAAAGAATTTAAAGGCAAGACAGGAAAGGTGAACTTTGCATCTAGACTCTAGTGATGACCAATCTAGTTCTTTGAGCATTTCGCAGTGATGTTTGTTGTACTGTAGTTGCATTGGAGAACAAAACGGCAAATTGAATTGTAGAGGGTGTCAAGTTTGCTAAGCTGGGTTTGTGGTGCCGAGCCATATACTATGGGCTCTATGCAGTAAGTGCCGAAAAAGTGCAATCGCCAAGGGTTGCTGTTAGGCCTTATTTTGGCGATTTGCCCTCGCAGTATTCAGTAAGGGCCGAATCCATGCCGATCCCTGCCGAATCACTGCGAAAGCAAAACTGCCGATGAGCCTGTGCCGAAACAGCCTGGCTCCCGATAACCTGCCGATAGGCCATTTCTGCCGATAAGTGTTTGCAGCAGAGAGAGACCAGCCGCTCTCTCAGCGCAAACATCGACAAAATAAAAATTATTTATTAACAACTTTGACTCCTAGTGTACATGTGCAGGGGGTCTCCGTAGCTGAACCGCATTGGTTTCAGGTCGGGGGACCCCCTGCTTCCCGAGATACAGGCCCCTTTATGAGGTGCCATATCCCTCTGCATTTAAAGGTCCCGATCACGTGACCGCGGAATGTAAACAAAGCAGAGGGATACGGCACCCCATAAAGGGGCCTGTATCTCAGGAAGCAGGGAGTCCCCGGGCCTAAAACCAAAGTGGTTCAGCTCCGGAGACCCTCTGCACATGTACAGTATCAGTAAAACACACATATCAATAAACACTCGTTCCTTACCTTTGCGGCTATGTGCTACGGTAACGAAGCAGCATGAATGTATTTTTAATAATAGTGTACTGTGAGCAGGGGGTCCCCTGAGCTGAACCGCATTGCTTTGTGGACCAGGGACCCCCTGCTTCCCGAGTTACAGGCCCCGGTATGTGTCATCGGGTGGCAGTGTCGCCGCCATCTTTATAGCGTTCCATTCGCGCCGTGTCCGCTATAAATATGGTGGCGACACTGTAACCGATGCCCCAAACCGGGGCGTGTAACTCGGGAAGCAGGGGGTCTCTGAGCCACAAATCAATGCGGTTCAGCTCAGGGGACCCCCTGCTTCCGCACAATATTATTAAAATACATAAATGCTGCTTCATTACCATAGCATATAGCCGCTAAAGCAATGAAGGGGTTAAGGCAGAATAGCATGTTTATTGGGGACATGTGTATTTAAAATACATAAACAACAATAAATACATTAAATACATAGAGCACTCACCCATTTCTGGCTGCCACGATGAAGGCCATCCTCATCTTCCTCCTGCCCATGCCCTCTCCGCTGCTGCAAAACAGACACAAGAATGAAAACATCCAATGTAATGTCCCCTAACCCCTTAATCACCATAGCGTTTATTAACCGCTACATTCATTAAGGGGTTAACCCACCCTCACCCACCACACGGGACACCTACATACCCTCCCACACTAAACCCCCACCCCATGAGGCCTAACCACCCTCACCCACTACCCACAAAGGAGGCCTACCCACATACCCTTGGGGCCAATTCCAACTCCCCCCACCCCCAGTACCCACAATAAAAACAATACACAGCCCCACAATAAGCATCATTCTATTTATTAAATACATTACCCACCCCCTGTGCCCCCCCATAAATACATGATTTATCCTTTTACATACAGGTTTCATACCCCAGCCCCACGCGAGTCCCCGGCGGGCTGGCGGGGCACCTGACAGACCTACAGGGTACCAGCAACATGTTTCACACAGGTTCTGGGGGCCTGTTGGTGGGTCCCGCCAAGAGCCATGGCCCCCAGGTGGTCACCTTGGGTCACAGTGGGCCACAATTGGGTCCCCACGGTAGGCCCGCGGATGTCTGGGAGCCCCGGGTCAGACCCACAGGTGTCTGCGGGGCCTCGGGTGGTTCCCACGGGGGTCTGGGGAACTCACGAGTGCTCACTACGGGTCTGCGGTGCCCCCACGGATGTGGGACCACTGCTTCATCCACACACCTATGGGTCCGTGGTGCCCCCACGGATGTGGGACCACCGCTTCATCCCCGCAGACTATTGGTCCGCGGTGCCCCCACAGATGTGAGGCCACCGCTTCATCCCCGCAAGTTTCACCTGTGGAACCACCAGCCTGCTACCCGTGAGATACCCGAGGAGACGGCAGGTGGTCTCCAGAGGTCTCACGCAGAACCAAGAAACCAACCCTGAATGTAAAAAAAATAAACCTGGCCTATACATTCAATACATACACCCCCCCCCCCCCCCCCCCATCACCTACAGTACAATAATGTGCAAAATAACTATTATCCAGATAGGGATAATAGATTATTTGTCCATTATTAAACACATTAACTAGCATATTAAAATAAATAAAGTACTACTGACCTCATCAATAAGAAGCCCCCGTCACCAGCAACATCCTTGTCTTTTGTTGCCCACAAAATACATAGCTAATACAAAGCCAATACATTGCAATTACATTCAGATATCAATTAACCCCTTAAACACCTTATCGGATAATAACCGCAAAGGTAATTAAGGGGTTAAGCCACACTGGCCCGATACCCACCCTTCACCCATTCATTTGGACAGTGGCTTCATCATGCAACTATATATATATATATACAGAGAGAGAGAGAGAGGTATATATATATATATATATATATATATATATATATATATATATATATATATATACACACACATAATGAACCCATATACAAATAAATGTAGAAGGGTTATCAAAAACATTCTGTACTACAAATACCACTTCTCCATACAGACACACTACAATAAAATCCATTACCTTTAATAATCCAATCTGATCTTCCACTCATAATCCTCATATGCCAATCAAAAACCTCAAATGACAATCAAAACATTGCATTTACATTGTATATATGATGCATACAATCTATGCACCATATACATTCTGCAAATGAATGTCAACAATAACATATTCCAAACAAAATACCAATACATCCAAACAAGTATACTATTTAAACCAATCCAGTAAACATAAATCAATTAGCATTCATTAATTACATCCCTAACAATTTACATTCCACCCCTAACAAATAAACAATTAACTAATTCAAGCGTTGAACAGAAGAAGTTATCCTGTGAAAAAATATAAGTACCAACAAGAATACAATATACAAAAGCAAGCCTCACCCTGACCTAAAGTGCACCATACAACAGCAACAATTACATCTATCTAATTGTAAAATACATTATACACACATTTATGCATAGCAGCATAGCCAAATTAATTTAAAACACAGCAAATCAAGCTTTTAAAACAACATCATTTCTTACCCTGTATGTATATATCGATCTAGACATACATACATACATAACGACAAAAACAAAATAACTAAATTCAGCACTAGACCTATATAAACAGTGCTGTGCACAATAGATAAAATGAAATAATGCATGCAGCCTAGTGTTCTATAGGGGGAATTATCTCTAGAACTCCCTAATACAATAGTGAATATACAAATATAGAAAATAACCTGGCGCAAAGTGTACAATATATTTGTGAATATTACTATAAAAAGCAATGTCCATAAAAATAAAGGATATAAGTGATGAGAGTGGAGTCCTTCCTTTCAGATGTTTGAGTGGTAAATGGACTCAGTTCCCAAGATTTGTGAAGAAAAACAGGAGGATTTTTTTTCTTTTTTGCTGCAGACTGTTATCCTGTGGTGTATGATAAAAACCATAGACAAAACATTGCGCAATATTGTTTCATCAAATGAATTCACCCATATACAGCTTCAACCCGTGCCTACTTACTAGATGCAAAGCAGGCAGCATGCAGTGGCGAGAATCTGTGATTTTCCAAGTCCCAGCGTTTTCAGGCACAGCACGAACCCCACGAGGTGCGCCGTCTTCGGATAGGCTCAGATAAAATCTTTTTCTCCAGGTGTTGTCATCGGTGTCCACTCCCTTATTCCTGTATATGCAACTCCAACCAGGGATAAAAAAGGGGGCAGAGGATTGCGCAATACCTAAAAACCTTTTAATACCTCCAATGCACAAACAGACATATACTCACAGACACAGTGAGTTTTAAAATCAATAGGAGCGCCCGACCCGGCTGTCCAGCAGCAAACACCAGTCCCTGGCAGTCCTTGCCGGTAGCCGCGTATATCTCGCGATGCTCCGGTGTCAGCGCGGTGACGTCACCGCTTCCGCTTCCACACAGGTAGCTGAATGTGAAAACAGGCTGGCGTCTCCTTAGGCTCCTCCCTACGCATTTCGTGACGGGGGGCGTCACTTCCTCAGGGGATTGTGGAGCCTATACAATCCCTTGTACTTAAATAGTCCCATATTAACCCGTTGTTAACTGGAGCGCTTATAAGTCAGACCAAAGGTGAATTATACCACTGACACCAATGGCAGTGGTGGGGTTAAAATCACCCATCGTTAGATCCCAAGCTTAAAGAAACATGACATAATCAATTGGATGTTGACATAGTGAACTAACCAACAATTGAACCCAATTCAAAAGAGTACATGGTTTTAAATTCTGGCACATAAAATGCAGATGAAACTAAGTTAAAAAAATGCAGATGAAACTAAGTTAAAAAAATGCAGATGAAACTAAGTTAAAAAAAGGCCAACATGTGGACAAAACAGGGAGTTCCTAGAGGAAAAATGCCAGGTCAAAATCTATGTTGAGTCCTTTGGGGGAGAGGGTTTTTAAAGTATAGATCCAGAAGGCCTCTTGCTGTGAGACCCTCTGTAATCTATCTCCCCCTCTGACAACAACTTTTGGGCAATCTATACCAGTACAAATGAGCCCTTCAGGAGACATGTTGTGATGGATTTTGAAATGGTTTGCAACACTATGTGTTACAAGGCCTTTTTAATGTTGTACAGTACACGTGTTCTGCAAACCTCCTTTTCAGTGGTCTCCCTGGTCTGCCCACATATTGTAACCCACACGGGCATTCCAACATATAGACACAAAAATCAGATTTACACGTGATAAATGTTTTGATATCATACTCTTTTCCAGTGACGTTGGATTTAATCCTTTTAGCCTTGTGTCCAAAACTCCACCCAACACATTTTTTTACATGGATGATACCCTTTTAGATCCCCCAGCCACATGGTTTGACCCTTTCCTGAAATCTTCTTGGGGCAACTAGGTGCTATCTGTGATTTTAGATTTCGGGCTTTTTTGTATACAATCTGAGTTCTATTTGGTAAAAAAGTATTGAGGATGGGATCTCTCTGTAGGATCCCCCAGTGCTTATTTAGCACCTTGGAAATGTCTTGAGACATCCCATTATATTGGGTAATAAATGGGAGAAAGACCCGTTCCTTATCCACACTGGTTTTTTTCTTTGGTTGAATTAAAGTGGTCCCATCCATTTTACTAGCCTGTTCTATGGCATTTTTAACAAGTTTTTTGTTATATTTCCTATCCTCAAACTTCAGACCCAGATCTTTACTCTGTTCTTCATAAACCTCAGGTTGCGAACAGTTCCTCCTTATTCTCAGAGCCTGTCCCTTGGGAATGTTCTGAATCCATTTTGAGTGATGGTGGCTAGATGCTAATACATATGAATTTGCAGTCACTTCCTTATAGTACGTTTTGGTGTGTATAGTGTTGTCGACTATATATAAAGTGAGGTCTAGAAAGTCTATAGACTGAGGACTAGTATGAAAAGTGAACTTAATGTTGCAGTCATTATCATTCAAATACATCTGAAAAGCTTCCAGATCTTCCTTTGGGCCCTCCAGACGCACAGCACATCATCGATGTAGCGTTTTCAAAGCACCAGGTTTGCACTACATGGGTTGTGGTTCCAGATGTAATTATCTTCCCAAATACCCATAAATAAGTTAGCGTAACTTGGTGCAAACCTGGTGCGTATCGCAGTGCCGCACGTCTGGAGGTAATAACGACCTTCATACATAAAATAATTATGAGTGAGGATATGTTGTATGGCCTCTATTATGAATGATCTCACTGGAGTGTCCATAGTGACGTCCTTATTCAGGGCCCACTCAACAGCTTTTAGACCTACAGAGTGGTCTATGATAGTGTAAAGGGATACTACGTCACATGTTACCCAGATGAACGTTTCATCCCATACGAGGTCCTGAATGGTCTGCAGTACATGTGACGTATCTTTGAGGTGGGATGGAATAGTGATCACATGTTTTTGTAACAGATGATCCACAAACTGGGATAAATTGGATGACCCCTTAATTACCTTTGCGGTTATTATCCGATAAGGTGTTTAAGGGGTTAATTGATATCTGAATGTAATTGCAATGTATTGGCTTTGTATTGGCTATGGATTTTGTGGGCAACGAAAGACAAGGATGTTGCTGGTGACGGGGGCTTCTTATTGATGAGGTCAGTAGTACTCTATTTATTTTAAAATGCTAGTTAATGTGTTTAATAATGGGCAAATAATCTATTATCCCTATCTGGATAATAGTTATTTTGCACATTATTGTACTGTAGGTGTTGGGGGGGGGGGATGTATGTATTGAATGTATAGGCCAGGTTTATTTTTTTACATTCAGGGTTGGTTTCTTGGTTCTGCGTGAGACCTCTGGAGACCACCTGCCGTCTCCTCGGGTATCTCACGGGTATCAGGCTGGTGGTTCCACGGGTGACATCTGCGGGGATGAAGCGGTGGCCTCACATCTATGGGGGCACGGCGGACCCGTAGTCTGCGGGGATGAAGCGGTGGTCCCACATCCGTGGGGGCACCGCGGACCCATAGTGAGCACTCGTGAGTTCCCCAGACCCCCGTGGGAACCAACCGAGGCCCCGCAGACACCTTTGGGTCTGACCCGGGGCTCCCAGACATCCGCAGGCCTACCTTGGGGACCCAATTTTGGCCCACGGTGACCCATAGAGACCACCTGGGGGCCATGGCACTTGGCGGGACCCACGAACAGGCCTCCAGAACCTGTGTGAAACATGTTGCTGGTACCCTGTAGGTCTGTCAGGTGCCCCGCCAGCCCGCCGGGGACTTGTGTGGGGCTGAGGTATGAACCCTGTATGTAAAAGGATAAATCATGTATTTATGGGGGGGCATAGGGGGTTGGTAATGTATTTAATAAATAGAATGATGCTTATTGTGGGGCTGTGTATTGTTTTTATTGTGGGTACTGGGGGTGGGGGGAGAGGGTATTGGCCCCAAGGGTATGTGGGTAGGCCTCCCTTGTGGGTAGTGGATGAGGGTGGTTAGGCCTCACGGGGTGGGGGGTTAGTGTGGGAGGGTATGTAGGCTTCCCGAGTGGTGGGTGAGGGTGGGTTAACCCCTTAATGACTGTAGCGGTTAATAACCACTATGGTGATTAAGGGGTTAGGGGACATTACATTGGATGTTTTCATTCTTGTGTCTGTTTTGCTGCAGCGGGGGGGGCATGGGCAGGATGAAGATGAGGATGGCCTTCATCGTGGCAGCCGGACATGGGTGATTATATATGTATTTAATGTATTGATTGGTGTTTATGTATTTAAAATGGGCACATTCACTATTATCCATTTGTGGATAATAGTAATTGTGGCATTACTATACTGTATGTGTTAAGGGGGGGGGGGTTATTTCTTTATAAATATGTATGTGTTTTGACATTATTTTTTTGGGGGGGCACATAATTGGTACTGCAGGCCTGCGGGTAACACCCGAGGGCCCCTGCCGGCCTAATGTATCATTGATGTGCATATATGTGTATGTTAGGGGTTGTTGGGGTTATATATATATATATCTATCTATCTATATCTATATATATTTATTTATTTATAGTCATTAATTTATTTATGTAGATATATTTATTTATTTATTTAGTGTGGGGCTGGTGTGTGTGATTATTTTTTATTGTGGGTAGCGGGTGTGGGTGAAGGGGCTATTAGAACAACGGGGGTTGTTTAGGGCTTGCGGGTGGGTAGCGGGAGGGCTTAACCCCTTCATGACCGTAGCGGTATTAACTGCTACGGTCGTGAAGGGGTTAAGTGCACCCGCAATCCCCCCGAAAGCCCTAAACAAACAACAAGGGCCAAATACCCCCTTCACCCACCCCCGCTACCCACAATAAAGCTGGCACGGTGGGTTAACCCCTTCATTGCCTTAGCGGTTAGCCGCTAAGGTAATAAAGTGGGCTGTACATGCATTTTTCCTGCCTCGGATGCATGCCGGGGGGCTCCGGTGCTGGTATAAATGGTATCAGCTCCGGAGACCCCCGGCATCAATCACAGACAGGAAAAAGGGCTGATTTTTTCTAAGTGTCGCCCTTGCCGATGCTTCTCCTCCACCAACTTGCCAACTTTAGTTGGCTGGATGAATTGCCGAAAAACTCTCCATTCTGGAGTGCCGATCAGCAGCGAAAAGCTGATCGGGGCTACTTGAATTCAGCCGAGTTCAAAAAGTGCCGATAAGGGGCTTATCGGCACCCGGCTGCCGATAAGTTTTTATCGGCAACAAAAATTGCCTATTTTTCCCACTTATCGGCGCTTACTGAATCGGGAGGGCAAATATGGTGAAAAAATGGCGATAAACGGCTTATCGGCGCTTACTGCATGAGGCCCTATGTCTCCATAGTCAATAATTGGCATTAGCATCTGCTGTGCGATACGCTTTCTGACCAGGAGACTTAGGGAGGATTTGTTCCTGTAAAGTACAGCTGTTTGGCATAGGTCTTGGTTGTCAGGGTATCAATGTGCATCCCGAATGTAAAGTGAGAGTCAAACCATAAGCCCAGGTATTTAAAACTAGTGACAGGGGTTAGGGTGGTGTTAGCGTTGGTTCTAATCTGGAGCTCAGTTGCTGGAAGCTTTAAAATGTAGTTTTGGTCCCAAATACCATTGTTAGAGTCTTGTCAGTGTTTAAAAACAGTTTGTTTTGGGAAATCCAGTTTTCGAGTCTCAAAAAGTCAGACTGAAGTATGTGTTGAAGGTCAGAGAGGCTATGGCTGTGTGCATATAGGATTGTGTCATCTGCATACATGTGTATTGAGGCTTCCTTACAAGCTGTGGGAAGATCATTAATGAACACTGAGAAGAGTAGGGGCCCCAGAACAGAGCCTTACGGGACACCACAGGTGATATCCAGGGGGTTGGAGTTAGAGCCAGAGATGGACACATGTTGGGATCTACCTGATAGGTAGGACTGAAACCAGTTTAAAGCATGCTTCCCTATTCCAGAGCTCTGGAGTATGTTAAGCAGGATAGCATGATCAACTGTATCAAAAGCCTTTGCAAAATCTAGGAATACTGCACCAATGAGTTGTCCCCGTTCCATTCCACTCTGGATTTCATTGCAAACTTTTATCAGGGTAGTTACGGTGGAGTGTTTGGGACGAAAGCCAGATTAGAATTGGCTAGGGAAATTTGTCTTGGTATCGTAATCGCTTAATTGGGAGTGGACACATTTTCCCATGACTTTGGATAGAATTGGGAGAAGAGAGATTGACCTGTAGATTGAGACAGTGATTTTGTCCCCACTTTACATACCAGGGTACAGGAATTTATTTATTCATTTATTACTCTTCTGTGGGTCTCATTGTTTTACTACAAAAAGCTTTTTACAGACTCTCTCCGGCTTTTGTCAAATGATGCCCTCTCACAGGGAAAGGTGGCATCATCATAATATTCTATAATGCAGTCATAATTGGGCACTTTTGGCTTGAGAATGCTTTTAGTACTTCTATGCATGCTTTATTTTTTTACAGATCTCTTACCCAAGCCTATCTAATTTAACAGCAAGTCATATTATGCAGTAATCTTAATCTCTCTCTCTCTCTCTCTCTCTCTCTCTCTCTCTCTCTCTCTCTCTCTCTCTCTCTCTCTCTCTCTCTCTCTCTCTCTCTCTCTCTCTCTCTCGTGGGAGTGGAAGACAGAGTCCTCAATAAAAGACAGCAGAACTAAATGCAAATATATAACACAAACAATGCAGCCTTTAATATGCTTATCTTTTACATATTTATATCCACATTTTCTTTTTTTTACAATATTTTACAATTATTTAGAAATCTTGATACTGCATGTATATGTAACTGTAAGAGGACATGTGCATAGGTACGCAATGGAGACTGTTTTAAGGTGAAATTAAAATAAGGCTTTATTGCGCCTGTTGCTTTAAACACAGCAAACATGTGAAAATCCACAAACAAAATCTGCTCCACGTTGGAGTATATTTACACTTGTAGTCCAGCGATTCACCAGCCCAAATCATAGAGACATTTGTATACAGTATATATATAGATAGACATAGATAATCAGTCTTATAAGAAAAGTCTTATTGGAGCCCTTCCTTCAGTTTAGTAGTGTCTCTTCCAGAAGGTGCTTGAGATCAGCAGTCCTCAGTCGCTCAAGGAGAACTTTTTCCAAGTACAGTCTTTCTACTGACCACGTGGTCACGAGCTTTCCCCTGTGTCGGGCGCTCCTCTTTTTGTAGGCAGACTGTATGGCGACAGTCGCAGAGCGTTTATGCAAATCGCTTTCTCTCGCCATCTTTCCCATGTACTCCACTTTAGCACCAAATGTCCACTTCATGGTATCACAAGAGCGCCCAAGAACAGCCACCTGAGCCCTCAGTTCTTGAAGCTGTCTTCCTGCACTTTTCCCATTCAATGTAGTTGCCAGTTCCGCTTCTTTGGGATTGAGTTGCAATTCCAGCTCCATTTGCAGAGATAGTCCTATCTTTTCAGCTTCCTCAGCTAAGGATTCTTCTGGCTTTGATCCTGCACTCCTACCTCTGTTTGTTGCCTGTCGGGCGGCTGCAGGTTTGGCTAGTGCTTTCTTAGGTAGCTCAAACTTCGTAATCTTGTTTTGAAGATGAGTGGTGTCCCCAGCTCTCACTGTACCCTTGTCCTCATGGGCCTTAGTTACTGTGGGATACCGATGCTTGGGCAGAGCCAATACCTTTTCCCGTATTGGAGGTATCTGTAAGTTACTGGTCTGCAGAGTCTCACTCTGCTTCTTGAGTGTTTCCTGCCATTCTCCTTTCAGGGTCTTTATTTCTTCCCTGTGCTTTCTCTGGGCGTGCTTCCACCTATCATTCATTATTTTGTGGAGCACTGTGAACTTTTTCACTTGGGCCGCAGATACTCGTCTCAGTTTCTGGACCTTTATGCGCTCCCTCTTGTACCAAGTCACATGGGCTCTAAGCTAAGCCTCCAGCGATGCTTTGGTGATGGTCAGGTTAGCCTTCAGTTTATCATGCTGCTTTGCGAGGACACACTGGGTAATCAGATGCTCCTGCAGCCCTTGTATTTCCTTAGTAACCTGCAGATTTTCTTCCTGCAGAGTTTGCTGCTTCTCCTCGGCATTCTGGAGGTGTGTACGCAGACCTTGCAGTTGGTTCTGCAGTTGGTGCTCTGCTTCAAACCTTTCATCTTCCAACCATTTCTTTATTTTTTCAAGCTTGTGCAGCTTTTCATTCTTTCCATTGACGTGGTCTGTCAACTCAGAATTTTCTTTTTTTAATCTTAAATTTTCTCTTTTTGCAGTCTCTGTACTATTCAGGGCCTCCTTGCAGTCCACCTTCCATTTTCGCACATCTGCTTTGAGGCGGGCTGTCTCCTGGCGTTAGACTTCCATCTCCAGGTTGAGGGTCTGAAGCTCCTTCTGAGAGACTTTGAGATCTAATTTAAGATGGAGGATAGTTTTCTTTGAAATGTCCAGTTCCTCAGCGAGACTGAAGTTCCTTTCTGGAGACTTCCAGTTCTGTGCGGCCGCTGTTGATATCATGCTGTGAGGCATCCAGTGCTCTGCGGAGTGTATGAACCTCCTTCTGAGATACCTCCACCTCTGTCCGGACACTGTCGACCTCCTGTTCTGAGGCATTCAGCTCTACGCGAATAGTGTGAACCTCTTGCTGAAAGACTGTAATCTCCTTCAGTGCCTCCTCATATTCCGCTTCAGCTTAGCCATCATTTTATCGGATTGGCCCTGCTTTTCCACCATGGTGGCATTATTAGTGTTTGCAGCATTTAGCTCGGACTTGAGATCGTCCAATTCTGTTTCAGATTCAGAGTACATTGCGAGAACAGTCTTCTGTAGCTCAGCATTATCTTCCCTCTCCAGTTTCAATTGTTCCCGAAGCAGATCACAGTCACGCCTGGCAATTTTCAGGGCTGGTCAAGGGATTGTCATTTATTGGCTCTGGCTTCGCTTCCCTGGTATGGTTGGTTGAGGGTTTCTCACTATTAGCACTGGACAGACACTTCTTTGGGGTACACGACTTCTGCCTTGAGCCCTCTGGATATTCGGTCATCTGCGGGACGAATTCTCCATTTTCTCTAGGCTGCAGGGCATTTCGGACCCCCTTTTCCCCCGCGGGATCTGCAGATGTGTCTGTTCCTTCCACGGTAAGTGAAGATCCTTTTTTCTTCTTCTTTTTCCGCCTTTTTGTTTTTGACGACTCCGTCCCACCAGGGATACTGGGGTCTCCGTCTTTATTTGAAGCTTCAGCAGCTTCACTGTATCCGCAATGTTTTCCTTGCAGTTGTGTTAGGTGGCGTAAATATTCAGCGATCTGCTGTTCCCGCTCTTCCTCCTGCCGATCACATTCGTCATCATAGGGAGCGGTCTTTTCAGTTCATACCGAGTTCAGGCACCCCCACCATTCTTGGGGTGTTTTGTGGTTGTGATTCGGTTTGGGTTCCCCGTAAGAGATGTCTTCCTCCTTATCGGACTGGAAGGGCCACTCCTCCGTGGGGTAGGGTTCATTACAGGAACGCCGCATCTTGTCCTCCATTTTGGGGCCATCAGGTGTATTTTTCTTCCTGACCCCTGGAGGCGCTATTGCAGCTGTTGCCACTGTATTTGCTAGAACCCCAAATTTTGGTAGTCCTACAGGTGGTAGACTTCGCTTGTAGAGTTCATATATCTCGCAGGCGTCTCTGTAGACTTTTTCTTTACTTTGGTATGTTTTACAACATCAGCAGTACTGGGCACACATTCTTTCTCATTAGTGATACTGGATGTGCAGTTGCTAAGTAAAACTTCTGTACCTTCCTTGGGTCCACAGCATATTGCTTGCTGCTGCAGTTCCTTGGCTCGTTGGAAAACATAGTCCTCTGGCTGCTGCCCTTTTTCTGGGGCCACTTAGGGGCCATCCTCATCATCTGAATAAGGCCTGAAGGGACACTGCTCCGTGTGGCTGGGCTCTTTACACCAGGAACAAATTTTCTTCCCCATTCTTGCAGAGTCTATATTTGACTTCAGCTGGGTGGCCATTTTAAATTCCCAGGGTTTTTTGTTTTTTTCCTTAGGTGTACTCTTCACCTTGACCGATTTGGCACTATTTCTTTCACACAATGGTTGCTAGTGTAACTGTCCATTTCCTTGCTTCAGCAAAGGCATTTGCTTTTCACCATTTACTTGCTATGTGCTATCACTCTGCTTCAGCAAAATAATTTGGTTTTCTGCTTGAGTTCAGTAATTTTCAGTCTCATCTTTGGGTATTATGGCATAACTCTTCACACTTTGGGTGCATGTTGTACTCCCAAGATACATAGACAGACTTTACTTACAGAAAAAAAAATATTCTCTCTTTTTTTCACTTTCTTTCACTCCCGGCAGGGCGATTTAACACTCAGCAATTGGCTTTGGCTTATCATTTACACAGTTCAGCAATCCCTTTTTACCCGGCGGGGCAATTTTACACTCAGCACTTGCTTGCTGAAAATTCCCCTGCTTCAGCAAAAAAATGTTTTTTTTTTTTTTTTTGAAGAAGAAGAAAATAATAAACAAAGCCTAGCTCCTTTCATTGGAGCACTAACTCACTTCTTGAACCCTGACTACGGCTGGAAGGCAAAGCCCCTATTTCAACAACCATATTACACTTTATTGTGATAGGCAAGTAAGGTTTACCTGCTTCAGCACAGTCTCTCTCTCTCTCCTCTTGGAATCGGGGAAAAGAGTCCATCTGTGGTTTTGTGGCTTTCTTCAGTGCAGTGTAGATTTCCTGCCTGGATGTGTATCCCTTTAATTCTGATCTCTGCTGCAGGTGAATCTTTGTTTTTGTTGCTCAGGCTGTTTGTAAGACTGTATGCGGGCATAAAGCACAAAAAAAATTTCACAGGCAATCTCCGGGGCCCCTTTTAACTTCAATGGCCACCTCTCATCCCAACTTCTGACACCATATGTAAGAGGACATGTGCATAGGTACGCAATGGAGACTGTTTTAAGATGAAATTAAAATAAGGCTTTATTGCGCCTGTTGCTTTAAACTCAGCAAACATGTGAAAATCCACAAAAAAAAATCTGCTCCACGTTGGAGTATATTTACACTTGTAGTCCAGCGATTCACCAGCCCAAATCATACATAGAGACATTTGTATATATATATAGATAGACATAGATAATCAGTCTTTTAAGAAAAGTCTTATCTGTCTCGAAGTTGTAGGGGGAAGGCTTCTCTCTTTCCTTGGTTGCTGCCTTTTTGCTCAGGCTATATCAGCATTCAGGTGTAGAAGTCTTGTGAGCTCCAGACATCTGTGATCCCTCTGTCAGTCTCATCTGTGAGACTCAGGAACCTCTGCTCTGTCTGTTTCCTTGGTCAGCCCAGTTGTGGACTAAGGAATCTCTACTTCCTGTCTCAGGAGGAGCTTTTTCTCTCACAAACCTCCAATCAGCCAGGTGCTGGTCAATTAGCAAGCACACTGCTGGATTAGAGGCAAGTTTTCTGAACAGGGATAAGTCCCCTGTTACAGTAACCCTCCCTGCTTGGCTCGCCTGGCTCTTAGGGCGTTTACATACTGTAGGCATCTGTGATATTGGCTGCACAGGATGTGTTACCTTGTCAGGGGTGCTGTAACTTTGCAGTTATGTAACGTAACATTTACTCACAGTCTGTACACATACAATATCTTCCCCAGATACATGCAGATATTCCTAGGAGGTGCTTCTGCTGGAACTGGGGTGAGGGCCACATTGTTACCTTCTTAAGTGACCATGACATTGAGCCCATGCATCTCTAAACTTTTAGGGTCCCAGCTTGGGCTACCCTTACTCCTTGCAGTTGGGGGATCAACCTTCCTGCACACTGTCTTGTTTACATAACTTGTAAACACTCTGGTGCTGAGGTCGCTGGGGATGTCTCTTAAGCCATTTACTACACCACATTCCTGTGGGCTCATTATCCAGGTACTGTAAAATGGAATAACTATCACTGTAGATCCAACTAAGTTCCATGGCTGAGGTTAGGGAAACCCCTAAAGGACACAGGCTGGAGGTTTAGATATTATCCAGGCATCCTATACCATGTGACAGTCAATGCACCCTCTAGTCACTCCTTGCATGTGATGAGGAACAGTTATATTCTAGTTACTCATATAGTTAACCCCCATAAGTGAACATAGTAAATCCCACTAAGGAGTTCAAACATTCTTCCCTTTTGTTACGAGAGAGATTTCTCCTACAGATATAGCCAGAGTGAAGGTCTCTGGCACAAGGGAAAGCTGGGGGCTGATTTAGAAGAATGGACATGCTGCTGCGCTTTTGCGGTAGGCACTGTCTCTGGAGCCATGGATTTTTGGTTTATCAGCCTCGGTTCCAGAGAGTCTGCCTACACCTGTACTGTACATGTGCATATATATATATATATATATATATATATATATATATGCACATATATATATATATATATATGCACATATATATATATATATATATATATATATATATATATATATATATATATATATATATGATTTTTTTTATCATCTATCTGTTCAATTTTATATTTTTATTTATATATTTGTGTTGTTTTATTATATAGAATGTATTTTTTTACATATATCTTATATTTAATTCATCCATATGTTTTACAGTAGCTGTAATTTTATGAAAACATAAGCAACTATTTTACACAGCAGTAATTTATTTGTGTAGACTTTCATTATATATGTAATGTAATGTAACATTACTTACTCTATACAATTGTCCATTTATGTCTGTCATAGACATTCAATTAAGCACATATGTTTGTGTTTTTGTAATTAGAAAGGAGGGGTTTAAACAACAGTGCCTCTCCTCTCCTACTATACTCCTTGAGAAAGCGCCAGTGACGGCGTGAAACATGTGGGGGGAAGAGCTTTTTTGTTTGTGATGTCTTCAGTTTTTATGTAGCTTCAATAAAGGTTTTTTTATTTTTTTTACCTTTGGCTGTCTGACCTCTTCCTGTTCCTTGCCAGACATGGAAACAGACAAACCACATGTATTATTGTTGTTGTCATTATTGTTGCTAAATAATTTGCAAAAATACTTACATAGGAAGCAAAAAACAGCTCCTGATTACGTGATGTTAGGGTCTTTTTAGTCAAATTCACATTTTCTTCATAATTAAAACCTTTAGACAAGTTTTGGCAAAACCAAATCCAAAGCCCATTCATTTAGACCCAAAATCAAAACCAAAGCCAAGTGTACATCTCAAGCATTTACAGTATTTGCAGACCTGGCTTCACATCCATAAGACTGGATTCCAGTTTTTGGTTTCCCTAGTCTTCATTTTTCTCATGATAACATGCGACTACGTTGGCAATTCTGTATTTCTTGGTTCTCTCTCTTATTTTTGAGCCATCAATCAATGCAACACCATCTTAACCTCTCTTTTCCACCTTCAAAGAAGAGATATCAAGTCACTAGTGACTGTATTGCCATTACGCCGATTCTAAGGCAGTCAATTTCATGCTAGGCACTGAGGCAAGAGATCTAAGTCAAATGTAAGAAATGTGATACAATGTTCTTACACCGTATATTCATGTAAATGAAATTCCTTGCACTGTGTCAAATTGGGATCACACAGCACCCATCTTCAGGCGTATTACAGTGGAAGCTGATACTGTTATACAGGGCACAATACATCAATAAGCTGAACATGCATATTTAAAACCTTTTCATGCAAATGGTTACTGACACACAGTAATGCAGAGGGAATTATATAGAGAAAGTGGAGGTATGAAGCCAACACCGAGTATAGGATTTCATATACAGTACTATGATTGTACATAGTGTAACTGTATGATAGCCTGAGTCAGAGACTTGGCAGCAGTTTGCTGTATATTGCCATGTTTTTCTGTCTCTTAGTATTTTGACGTTTCCTTTTAATAGAGTGACGCCCTTGTTTTCAATGTTCTGACCAGTGCTGCAGTAGCGTTCTCCCATGGGTGTGTTTGTTTTTTCCCTGTTGATATTGTGGTGATGCACACTGATCCTCTTTCTGAGGGTCTGTCCTGTTTCATTTACATATAATGATCCTGTAATAGTGAATGCCATGCATATGTTAAGATACATAACATTAAATGATTCACAGAAAAGGGAGTCTAGGAATTTGTAGTCTTGATATGTTTGTAGTATTGATTAGAAATGGGCGAAATTTCCGCCGTCATCGAATTCCACCTGGGATTGGACATTTCCTTTTAGCCGCAGAATTCCGCAGATTAGTCTCAAAGTAGCAGATTTGTTTTTCATTTACCATCAAAGAAAATCCGTCTGATGTATTCGGAATCTGAAGTGGCCAGCGGCACCCACAAACGGAACCCCAATCGGGGAGGGGAAGTATATATATAGTGCCTCTTTTTTTCCTTTGTATTGGACTGATATTTTCATGGACTCAGAAGGACATTTTATGTAGTTTGAATCTATATTTTCATATAGGGTTTCCACAGCACCTTTTTATGTATTACTTTTATATACATTACTTGTCATTGATTTATTACCAGTAAGAGTTTATTTTATCTATTGATACATTTAACTAGGTTGTTTATTTGTTTTATTTTTACTCATTTTTTGTCAACATCCCACACCCAAGCGCAGTCCCCTATTTATGTATATATACACACACACACATATATATATATATATATATATATATATATATATATATATATATATATATATATATATATATATATAAATACTGACACAGAAGGAAAGAATCCCCAAAAATAGCACTCTAACATACACGAAATGTATCAAAAAATGTATTCATCACATACACATATAAATGGTTAAAAAGGAGCAGTGGTGACCTGCAAAGCTGTAATGAACTGAACCATAAGGTATGGGGAGAAATACTACACTGCAGAGCCTATGTATATGAAGGTGTAGAGGCAAGAAAGTATCTTGCATCAGAACAGTGATCGTGATTTTAATAATGGCCGCAAACTTACCACTGTAGCAAGACACATCAGACTCAAACATGCCTCTAACACTGACTTTTTAAAAGTCTTTGCAATTGACCAGGGGATTAGGGCGGGCGACCTGGAAAAGTTATTGTTACAATGTGAGTGCCGCTGGATCGTCAAGATATGAGTGAATACATGGGGTATGCAATGTTCCTTTGACGATCCAGTGGCAAGTTTGTAGGGTTTTCTGAATCTGTATATCACTTTATTTTGGTTGCTCTTTCTCCGCCTTATTTATTTATATATTTTTATTCTATATATATATGTACATTTTCATATGTATGTATCTATACATCTTGTATATTTTTTTGACTTCCCCCTTTTCTCACCTTTTGTCTCCTTCCATTTTCATTTTTATAATTAAACTCTCATTCTTGTTTCCTATTTCACTGTGTGTTTTTATCTTATACTTTCACTTAAAGTACTGCGTGCTTACTCTCCTCTTTTGTATTTAGTCAGTTAAGTGCTCTGTGTAGCTGATTCCTCCATTGAAGGAGGAGCTATGAGGCCAGCCTATCACAACTACCATCTCCAGCTGTTTTCAGTATACTGATTAATCCATATGTCACAGAACATGCGGCTACAAATAGACCTATCAACGGTCTAAACGTTAAGCCCCCGGATGAAGCAGGTGGCGAAACGTGCGCGTCGGGCCTTGTCTGTCTCATCAGGACGTGGTGGTGCTCTCAGCTGTTTTTCCCCTCTCTACTGAATCTCGCGGTCCGTGCCCCTATAACCCTGGGAGCATGTGCAGTGCAGTGGTTGAGGTTCACACCCTCTGAACCCACGAGTAGCTTGGCTGTGGATGTCTGCTATCACTTTGCTGGACACTTTGCTGGACACTTTGCTGGACTGGTCTAAGTACTTTTTGTTACCTTTTTTGGCTGTTGCCATTGTCATCTGCCATTTCCATGCTCATCTGTGTGTGCCTAATTTACAGGTTTAGTTTATACATGTAACTTATTCACATCTCATGCTTGTTACTCTCACACTAGTACCTTATACAGGGGGCCTCACTTTAGGTAGCCTTGACCGGCCGGTCTGAGTGTTCTGATGCAAGATACTTTAATGCCTCTACACCTTCATATACATAGGCTCTGTTCATGCAGTGTAGTATTGCTCCCCATACCTTATGGTTCAGTTCATCACAGCTTTGCAGGTCACCACTGCTCCTTTTTAGCCATTTATATGTGTATTTGATGTATACATTTTTTGATACATTTCATGTATGTTAGAGTGCTATTTTGGGGATTCTTTCCTTCTGTGTCAGAATTCATATATCTTCTATCCCCAGCACCGCCAGTAGTTTTATTACTTACACTTTACCCAACTGGTTTTAGCACACTTTATTTTAGGTCTGTGCAGGTTATTTTTGTTTAATGTAAGCCATCGTGTTGTAAGCAGGGTTTGGCTGTGGGTTGGTTAGGTCTGCTGCTGCTCTAGTACTGTATGTCACACTTTTTATACATTATTTACTTTATAAAACTTGTAGCTTAACCATTAACCTGTGACTGACTGGACTGACCTCTGTGTGTGTCCAGTCCAGTTTCCCCTTGATTTGTTTGACTTTTCTATAAATCACTGGAACCCTTTTTTGTAAAATAGGCCCAAGGTTGGGATCACAGAGGAGCACATCCCAATGTTTGTTTAATATTTTTTGTATGTGATGTACTGAGTGGTTAAACTTGGGGAAAAACTTGGGCATAGCATAGGACGAACCCTCCTTAGTACAGTTCTTAGAAAGTACATCAATATTAAAATTATCAGGTCAAGCCCCCTTGGATAGACTTGACCTTCGATTCTGACATCAGGACCTCACTGTTCATAACTATGACTGCCTCAAAAGAATTCATAACTATTTCTTCATCATATTCCTTGGCTACAAATGTGTCGATTTAGTACTTGAGATTATTTTAAAAAGGCCTCATCAGTGGAACAGTTACATTTCCTTTGATTGAACTGACCAAAAGGTATTTTTCTGATAAGAAAATACTTATTCAAAATACACTAATCGGATTGTCGATTTAAGCCACGAGTACACACATAAATAATACCAACACTAGTTATTAGTTGTCACGGGAGACCAGGAATTTACACCTTTATAACCGGGATAATTCACTGAGCAAAACAAGTGAGTAAAACAAATTGTCATTTATTCCATTGAAACAGACACACACAGTGGATTACAAAATACAAGATAAAAACACACTTACTGTGGATCTGGGGAAAAAAACTAGACTTTCCTAGCCCTTTACAGTCCATAAAACAAAGTCTATTGGTTAACGGGACTTAGCCCGAAATGTCCTGGAACTCAAATCGGCATGAAGTTCCAGACACCACCGCTGTATCTCTTCCAGAGATGCCAAAATCCGTTGACCGGGAGAAAGTACCAAATGCCCTGGTACTCTTTTCGACGTGTAGTTCCAGCCGCGACCGCTACGTTCTCTTTGTAAAACTTGGTCTTGTAAAGTGAGACTTAGAAAATGTCTCACCTTGAAATTTCTGAAGCCGGCTCACGTCTATTTCTCAAAGAGCATCTTTTGGTCGTTTCAAATCTGCCACTGCTGTTATGGCGCTTAGACTCTCTTGACCTGATTGGCTGTAGTACTATAAGAAACCCAGCAGCCAATCAGAGCCTGGGGACTTTACAACCAGCCAATCAGAGTGCTGCCAGTCTTCCAAAGTTGGGCAAGCGGTTCTTCTGAATGTAGCTAGGGCATGCTTGAGTTTGCAACCCTAGCCACTTGTCATTCAGAAGCCACCTGCTGGGTTTGGTGTCTCCAAGTCTGGGAAGGTAAATGCTAGCCGTGATGGCTGGCATTGTTTCCTGAACGATGGTACTCCACCTAACCATCCTGCCCAAATGGTTTTAACACCTCTGGCAGCATCTGTGACTTTGAAGTATAGACCTAGGGCAGACTTAGTGGTACCAAATCTTGGTAGCCCAACTACCCCCCCTCAGAGTACCATCTTTGAAAGTCCCAGCTTATAAATACTGATGCAGCGGCCGTTATTCGAAAACTTAATGCGGAAATTAATGCGGGGAAACCGTGATCACAATGAGGACAAAGCTCGCTGTGTTTAGAGAACTGACCGCGGCGCATTAGCTTCCCAAAGCAGGGACCCCTGCTGTGTGAATGCTACCGGCGTCTGCCTGTGTGTAATAGACGCGCAGAAAGAGAGTCTGAATCATTCCCTCTAACTGCGCGTCTCTCACAGGCGATCGCGGGGGTTTTATTAAAATTCTAAAACAAAGTTGGCCGGCCTCACATGTACGGTAGCCAATCAGAGCGTGGGAAATACATCCCAACTCTGATTGGCTCTAGTACCATGGGACAGGCTTTCAATGATGTCACATCCGTTCTCCCCCAAGCCTCTGTCACATGGTCTACTAGAGCCAATCAGAGTTGGGATGGAGTTCCCATGCTCTGATTGGCTACCGTACCATGTGAGGCCGGCCATCATTCTTATCATGACGTCATCTTAAAGGCAATTGAAGCACATCCATTCTGATTGGCTGTGCTTTCATTGCCTTTAAATGACGTCATCATTTTTTTTTTATCGGCCAAAGCACATGGTTTTCATGGCCGAATCAGGGCCGTGGGAACCATATGATGAAAATGTGACGTCATGGGCCTTTAAAAGCCTATGTCGTCTCAATTTAGAGCCAGACGGCGTGGAGGGAGGACCTCCCCTCAAAGAAGAAGGCTGGGGCGTGGCCGCGGAACAGAAGAAGAGTGGATAAAGAATACAGATGAAGACTCCACAGACGGAATGGATTACAAATAGAAGACACAGAACCCTGGATTGTTATGGTTGATGTTTTTATGGTTTATTATTTTATGGTTTATTATTTTATGGTTTATTATTTTATGGGTTCCTGTGCGTTGATTGGTTCGAGAGTAAGCAGTATCAACGGGAGTCGGTGAGTGGGACAAGTAATGGTAAGTTTACAAAAGAAATGTATTTTATTTAGCTTTTACAGGTTTTGAATTTTTTTTTTAATGTGATTGATTTTTTATGTCCATTTTTGCCTCTGTATTTATGTATGTCCCTATTGATATACATAATACAGAGCAAATAAAAGCTTGTATTGCTCATGTTTGCTTGCTTTTTTTTGATGCATTTTTAACTGTATTTTGCAGCTTGCTGTGCAAATGTGTTTGCTATTGTTTATTTCAGGGGGGGGAGCTTGCTTTTTAATAGTGGCTTATTGTTGGTTAAATGAAGTTGATTGATGGTAATTTATTTCTGATTCCTTGTTTTGTTTCTAGGATTTGAATAGTGAATTGTGTACAGTAATTGATTTGGATTGTATTGTAATCGATTTGTGAATGGATTGATTTATGGTAATTTATTTATTTTATTTTATTTAGAGCATTGCTTGGCATACAGTACTGTAGTGTAGTATGTCAGAATGTACTAGTACTGTATTGTGGTGGTTGTAAGTACAGTAGAACTGTATTTATTTGATTATGCTACTGTAGTTAATGTGTTTAATAATGGGCCAAATAACCTACAGTATTACCCATATCTGGATAATAGTTATTTGGCCCATTAATGTAATGTACTGTACAGTACTGCACCGACACAGTTTATTCTAACATTTGCCCGTTATGAACGGGGATTTTTTCAGCTGGAGCCCGGCTGGCGCCAAAACGGAGCCACGAGCGAGCCGCATCTTCCCCTTCCCGCGTGTTTAATTTAAATTCTTCCCATCCCCTTCCCCTCCCCTTCCCCGAACCCCTGGCTGCTCCCCCTGGCTGCGCGCAGCTTTGCGCAGCTCCCCCTTACCCCTGCAGCCTCTGCAGCCTTCGGGGATGCCGGGGAACCCTGGAACGTGTGACCGGTGCCAGAGTGACGCGCCGCACGCGCCAGGGAAAGCCCCAAACGAGCCGCCGGCTGACCGAAAATTTCCCCACACCGCGGTTACGGCCGTATTAGAATAAACAGTGTCGCCACTGTATGTGTGTTTGGTGGTAATATAAATTCTTAATAACCTGTGTAATAACAGAGTGCTTTTCCTGGTAATGTACAGGTTAATAAAAGCTTCAATCAGACTTAGAACTTTGCAACTAATATTGACAGATTTACTATAAATCCTTATTCCTGTTATTACACAGGTTATTAAGAATTTATATTAGCGTTAGGGACCCCTGAATTGTGGTCTGCCGTGCAGTTGGCTCAGGGCCAAAAATGTCAAACTAAAAGACCATTTTACTTAATCGATATTTATACATATATATTTAGGCACTGTACCGTGCATGAGTTTCACTGGATGTGCTAAAACTGAGCTTTGTCTGTGTTTTAGGTTCTGTCTCTGGTTTTAAATAATAAAAATATACTTTTACACTTTTTACTTTGTCTAAGTCTTTTGGCTATGAGGGGTAGAATGGGACTACATACTTTTATTCCCACTAGCCATATCCCTCATACACTGTACACCTGAGTGGCACACTCCCATGGCTGTATCTCTTTCCTTTACTGAAACTAGGATTTAGGTTTCATAAAACTTCTCGCAACCTAATATACAGTTGGAGAAACCCCCCAGAACCTCTATACTCAGTCTTCGACAAATAGGGTCCACTGGACGCCCGGGGCGACTGCATTTTACCCCCTGGCGAGTTGTTTCGGAGGAGCAGGATTTTGGCATTCTCCTCCAAATGCATTTAAAATGGCCATGAGGCTAAAGCAACGCGCCACATGAGCAGTGTCAGCCCCCCCCCTTAGCCTCATCCTACAGGGGTGTGGGAGGGGCAAGCCACCATCAGACAGGAGCCACCAGGAGTGTTGCGGGGCCTGAGGGAAGAGTGCTCATGATGCCAACATGAGGTGGAGGACACGAGGTGGAGTCAGCGGTAACAGGGACTGGACCAGCTACCAGGGGAAGTGGGACACAGGGACACACACACACACACCACCACACACCCCCTACAGAGCCGAGGTAGCTATCCCAGGCTGGGAGGTTGCAGTGGGCCTAGCCCCAGCCATCCCGGTGCTGTGTCCCCCCAGGTCCCGCTGCTCCCCCGGTCCCCATGTCAGCCCGTGGGGCGGGAGATGGGAGCGGGGATGTCCCCTCAGGTTCCCGCTTCTTTGGTCCCCGTGTCAGCCCACGGGGTGGGAGATGGGAGCGGGGATGTCCCCTCAGGTCCTCGCTTCCCCCCGGTCCCTGTGTCAGCCCGCGGGGTGGGAGATGGGAGTGGGGATGTCCCCTCAGGTCCCCACTTCCCCGGTCCCCGTGTCAGCCTGCGTGGCGGGACATGGGAGTGGGGATGTCCCCTCAGGTTTGCGCTTCCCCCCGGTCCCCGTGTCAGCCCACAGGGGACGTGAATGCGTCTATAACTTCACCACTGCTTGCGAAGTTCAAGAGTGACCAAAAAAAAAAATTCTCATCATTTTTTATTTTCATTTTCTCAACATGAACATGTACCTGCCTCAACAATCTTGATATTACGATAATCAATCTGTGCTGTAGCTTTTGACTGCGACATTGCGTTTGACTGCACAAGATTGATTTGTGTGATTTTTATGTATTTGGGGGTGTGGGGATCAAATTATTATGATGACCTGCCTGTTGAAAATATGTCATGTCTTTGAACTACAGCACAGCTAATCCTTCGTGCAGCTTTACCCCCCCCCCCCCCCCCCCGCAGACACACACAAGGCTCGCTCAAGGCTTTCAACCTCTCATCGACACCTCTCCAAAACCATTAATTTTCAAAAGCTTGTCTTTGTGCTTTTAATTGTCCCGAGCCCAGCATCACCTCTTTGCACCTGCGTGTAATCCTCTTTGGGAATGGAGCTAGCTGATGATTACTGTGCATGCGTCTATAACTTCACCACTGCTTGCAAAGTTCAAGAGTGACCAAAAAAAACCCATTTTTTTTTCCGTCATTTTTTATTTTTATTTTCTCAACATGAACATGTGCCTGCCTCAACCATCTTGATATTATGATACTCAATCTGTGCTGTAGCTTTTGACTGCGACACTGTGCGTTTGACTGCACATGATTGATTTGTGTGATTTTAATGTATTTGGGGGGGGGGGTTTATAAAATTATTATGATGACCTGCCTGTTGAAAATATGTCATGTCTTTGAACTACAGTACAGCTAATCCATACAAGGCATCGGCCCTGGAAGGACAATCTGGTGGGGATCGAATTTGCGTGTCTGTTCAAATGTTGTTTATTTTTTTACTTGTTGCTTGTTTTAACTTGTATTAATAAAGAAATGTTTTTACTAACACCATACTGTTGTGCTGTAAATGGTTTGAATTTCTGTTCTTTAACAAAGGACATGTTGTGTGTTTTAAATTTTATTAATAAAGAAATGTTTTTACTTACACAAGACCTACACAACTCCAGTCCTCGAAGGCCGCAAACAGGCCCGGTTTTCCTGAAAACGGGCCTGTTTGCGGCCCTCGAGGACTGACTGGAGTTGTGCAGGCCTGACTTACTGTACTGTACACCATCCTACTGTAAATGTTTTGACTTTCTATACATAAATGTTTTTACTAGCAGTACACCATACACCTGTAAATGTTTTCACTTTCTGTACATAAATGTTTTTACTAGCAGTACACCATACACCTGTAAATGTTTTGAATTGCTTTACACTTTAAATGTTTTTAAATTGTATTTGTAAATAAATGTTTTTACTTACTCCATAAATGTTTTTGTACCTACTCCACCAATAAAAGAAAATGTTGATTTGTTTTAAATTGTTCCATTGTCTCCTTTTATACTGTAACAAAATACAGTGTTTCTAGAACATACAGTACAGTACTGTCCAGGCATACTGTTTGGTACTGTACCGTATACTGTAGGTATGCTCAGTACATCACAAGAGTATTAAAACAATACATGCTGTATGGGTATAGAATACACATATGTACTGGAATACATGTAGAATAAACGCATTCTTTTTATTTTTCGGGATTATTATACAGTATATATATAAAAAAAAGTATTGTATACTATCTGAAAACAACAGCATACTGTTTCAGGTTTTGTATGAAGCTCTCAGTTACAGTATTCTATCCTAATCAATAACAACGGCCACTAAACTGTTGACTCCGGTACGTGGTTTTTTAAATTCGATTCAACAATGTGCAGGCATTGTTACACAAAGCGATATTTTCCATCTAAATTGCTCCATTTGCCGTTTTCCGCATGAAATTACAACGTTTTCTTTTCTGAGGAAAAACAAAAGTACAAGTTTTACTGTAATGGTCAGACCCCTAAAGAAGTTCCCAGTCAGTCCCACCAATAATTTTCTCGGGGGGCGTCTCCTGTTCACATGCGCATGCGCCTACTGTCGATGTGATGACACGCATATGCGTTTCATGAAGGTTCCAATGCGCATGCGCCTAGCTTTCCACAAATTGTTCAGTATCTACTGTAGAAGCTGCTCAGCCAATGACATTGCTTATAGGAGAATCGCGTGACTGTGCATTGATATTGATATTTCAAAAACAGAATAAAATACGGCAACATTACTCACCATAGACTTTGCCAATCAGCTGGCGCCGAGCCACTGCCAGTCCCGTTTTCTTGATTATACACGTAGTTGACAGGTGACAGCGGGACTACTACACCTGTAGTCAGCTGATGAGGCTGGAAATCGCTTTGGTACATGCAAGCTTGCTGGAATCTGTACGCGAAATCCAGCTCAAGCTGCAGGTATCCGGGCGGGGACAGACAGCAAGGGTTGCCGGTCACAAGGTTTTCACTGATGGTCGGATTGTTATTGGAAGCTGGCGCTGTCGCTCGCGCATTGCTTGCCAGCGACTGACGTTTCTTAGTTGGTTTTAACACGACCTTTCGTCTTTTGAAGTCTTCATGATCAAAGATACGGGAAAAATCTGGTGCTACACACCAATACCCTCCAATAACACCGGGATCAGTACGAAAAAAACACGGATCGATACATAACTTTTTCCTTATTGCACGCTTCCACACATGAGCATCTGGTGCAAATTTGTAAAAGTCATAGTTTTCGATAAAATACTGATAAATTTGACCAACTGTTGCCATCGTATCATCTGTTGCATTAATCGCGGCCCATATTAAATATGCGTACGTTATGTCGGGTTTTTGGAACACAGACTGCAGCGGTGCACTCATGTCGGGACTCTCTGGACAATAAAACAACACCAGACACTGTGCATTTATTTTTTAATATGAAAAGACTAAATTGATACATTATTGTAACTTCTTCAGTACCAAGGTCAATTTACAATAGACCACTGTGGTATTTTTTTAAACACCTGCAAATTGACACATTACTGAAGCGCATGCACATTACAATTCATGAATATCTGCCACCTGGTGGATACGCAAAGAATTGCAACCAATTAAATCCGAACCATTATCAATAAACACATCAATAAACACATCAACTGCGGGTGACGCCGGCATGAATGCAACATGAATGCGGCATGAACGCGGTGAAGTGCGTGGCATTCGGAAAAAATCCCTGAACAAATTCGGAGATGTCGGAGAATAAAAGGGACCGCGTCTGTATATGGGAGAATGTGTGTGTGTGTGTGTGTATGGGAGTGTGTGTGTGTGTGTGTGTGAGACACCAGAGGTACCCCCCAATCAGTCACCCCTCCCCAACCAGTAGCCCAGTCAGTCACCCCACCCAGTCAGTCAGTCACCCCCCCAATCAGTCAGTCACTCACCCCCCGCAGTCAGTCACCCACCCCCCAGTCAGTCAAGCACCCCCAAGTCAGTCAGTCACCCCACCCCAGTCAGTCACCCCCCCCCCCCCAGTCAGTCAGGTACTCCCCACCCCAGTCAGTCAGAGTTAGACTGTCACCCCCCCAGTCAGTCAGTCATTCACCCCCCCAGTCAGTCACCCCATCTCCCCTCTCTCTGGTCTCTCTCGTCTCCCCTCTCTCTGGTCTCCCTGTCTCCCCTCTCTCTGGTCTCCCCCGTATTCCCTCTCTGGTCTCCCCTCTCTCTGGTCTCCCCCGTGTCGTCTCTCTCCCCTCTCTATTTCTCTCCCCTTCTCTATCTCCCCCTCTCTTTCTCTCCTCTCTCTCCCCTCTCTCTTTCTCTCTCCCCTCTCGCTTTCTCTCTCCCCTCTCTGTCTCTGTCACTCTCCCATCTCTGTCTCTCTCCCCTCTCTGTCTCTCTCCCCTCTGTCTCTCTCTCCCCTCTCTGTTTCTCCCCTCTCTGTTTCTCCCCTCTCTGTCTCTCCCCTCTCTGTCTCTGTCTCTCTCCCCTCTCTGTCTCTCTCTCCCCCATCTCTCTATCCCCCCCCCTCTCTCTCTCTCCCCCCTCTATCTCTGTCTCTCCCCCCTCTCTCTGTCTCTCTCCCCTCTCTCTGTCCCTCTCCCCTCTCTCTGTCTCTCTCCCCTCTCTGTATCTTGATATCTTATTTACCCTGTAAATCTTAACTGTCCTATACTACACCGAAATAACCTATGCTGTTTTCTTCCAGTTTTGACTCTCAAGCTTCAGACGGGAGCCATTGGAATCCCCCCTAACCCAGAAGACAGGTAGGGAACGCCTCCCCTCCAACTTATAACATTGCAGGAATGAGGTACCTGGACATTGAGGGACTGCGAATCAGGCAAGATCCCAGGTGGGATTGCTGCTTTAGATATTGTGAAACGGGGGCATCCAGACACTGAATAAAGGGTACTGGATACTAGTCATTCACATCTGGCTTTTTTTTGTAAATCCGACATTTACACACACACATACACACACACACATGCGTAACAAGGACTAATTGTAGTACAATGTAATACAATAAATAAACTTGTCAAAAACGAATGTTGTTCTTACTAGGAATTTATTTCTTTTTAAAGCGGGGCGGAACTAGGTGGCGAGTAGATTTTTTTGTTCGGCGAGTAGATTTTTGGGTGATTGGTCGACCACTGTCTATACTGATTCTGGGGTACCTGGTCATATACTGGGGAACCCTCACTAACTTAGGGAATATTGACTGTGCCTGGGATATACAAATCCCTATGCCCACATTTGCCTTTCTGGTCTGTGGTGAAGCAGGGAAGCCTGGTCTGAGTCGCGTAATTATTTTCAAGGGAGGATTTTGACCGGAGTGATGTGTCTTCTACCCAGACACATTCTGACAACACTTTTACCGAAAAGCCTGAGATTCTCCACTGGTTAGCACTCCTGGAAAGGTAAAACACACATAAAATATTTATTATCGTACAATACATTCATTACAGGTACAATACGCAGGTTGAAGAGCTGACATTCTAAAACCTGAAACAGGGCTCAGAGGAAACCAGCCGGGCATAACGCCTTATTGATGGCCTGGTTACCCCTTCACCATCACATTAGTCAAATACAATATATTAGTCACTTAGCTCTGGGTATATACATCAATCAGGATACCGCATGATATCAACTAGGGGACCCCCACAATTTCAGAGAAATGGAATGCCTGTTAGCTGTATTTCTGTGATCATGTTCTGTGATCACACTTCTGTGTGCCGAGCCGAGTACTCTAGTTGGTTCACCTGCAGATGGAGGTCTGTTAAACGTATGTGCCGGACAAACCTATCAGGACACATATTCAGACAGACAGCCAACAGCCCAGCTAGGGAAACGGGGGAGGTCACCTAGACTAGCGCTTCCCATAGCAAGTTATTTTCCAACAGCAGCATCTGCTTACAGGAAGAGCAAACCATAATCTCAGCTTTCGTAGACATTTTAGTAAGAGACAAAAAGTTAACCCATAATAAGCCTGGGCCATCAGAAACAGGACAAGTCTTATTCTCTTCCAGGTATATTATTCAACCGTTTCCGGTAATGATTACATTTTGCATGAACGTAACTGCTAACTGCCGCAGATTAGAAGTGTGTGTCTGGCACAATATTCATTGCATGATAAGCTAATAGATTTAAATCCTAAAAGACCAAGGAATGGAGACTAATGGTAATTGTGAATTTCAAGCCCATCTCATTGGAATTAAATTATGTGAACATCTCAGCGGTTCTTCCTTACCATCACATATAAAGATCATATAATCTATGTACCAGCCATAGCACACCAGGTGTGCCGCCACTCTGTCCTTTTTCAAAATGAACAGATCTTCCCATAAACCCATAAATAGCTGGGAGCGAACCTGGTCCACATAACCGTACCACAGAGCTGAAGAACAAAATGTATCTTCAAATAAAAAATAGTTATGATGCTAAAAATGGTTTGTGTAAATCTGAAATATCCTCATCTGTATCCCAAAAATGCCTAACCTCTGCAATACCCTTAGAATGTTGAATACAGGTACAGTATACAGGGAGGTGACATCGCATTATGCCCATTTTATACATATAGTATATATCCCCCTTTGGGATATCTTGAGGTGCCTGAAGTACTCCAAAACAATAGCAGCAAGGAGATACAAATTGCACGAAAAAAATTACTAGCAAACTCTGGAAGCATGAGGTTTCACCTTTCTTTTATTTATATATATATATATATATATATATATATATATATATATATATATATATATATGCAGCAAATAAAAATATCACTTGTGAGCACATTCACATGTCTTTGACTGGTGTGCAAACCTGTTTTTCACAATTATCACCTAGCGTGCAGTGCTTCCAGTGCAGCAAGGGATTCTGGGAAATGTATGTGTATCCCCCTTTGGGATATCTTGAGGTGCCTGAAGTACTCCAAAACAATAGCAGCAAGGAGATACAAATTGCACGAAAAAAATTACTAGCAAACTCTGGAAGCATGAGGTTTCACCTTTCTTTTATATATATATATATATATATATATATATATATATATATATATATATATATATATATATATATGCAGCAAATAAAAATATCACTTGTGAGCACATTCACATGTCTTTGACTGGTGTGCAAACCTGTTTTTCACAATTATCACCTAGCGTGCAGTGCTTCCAGTGCAGCAAGGGATTCTGGGAAATGTATGTGAATGAGCACACAGTGTCACCTTTTGCCTCAAATCCATTTTTACATTGAACCCACTGCATGCTAGGTGTTAATAGCGAAAAGCAGGGTTGCAAACCTGTCTAAGACATGCGAATGTGCTCACAAGTGATATTTTTATTTGCTATATGTTTTACGCTGGAGGGTTTTTCGTCACTTTTTTCACCCGCCATAACATATATATATATATATACACACACACAATATATAAAGCTGCTATATATAGATATGTACACTTAACTTGCATAGAAGAGGCTGGTTCTCTGAATGAGATAGGACAACAGGAGATTTTTCTGACTTGTTATTACACAGTATTCATATACTGATGTTATACCACATTTTACTATTATATTATTATTATTATTATTATTATTTGCTGGTTATATAGTGTGTTATTGTTATTTGTTAATTAACATTACATGATGTTCCACCATCAAGTGTGTCCATCACACACACACACACACACACACACACACACACACACACACACACACACACACACACACACACACACACACACACACACACACACACACACACACACACACACACACACACACACACACACACACAGAGAGAGACACACTGACCAGCAGTGACCTGCTAGTGCCTCCATCAGTTAATAATAATAAAAATATATCTAATTAGTGTACACGCTACTAAATATAACTACCAGTTTAATTGGGTTGCTTGCTTTAAGGACTGCCTGCTGACTGTTTTATAGCCATTAGCCAGTCAAACATTTCGAAACATTTAATTAATACAACTTGTATTATTTAACTGTGACTGATTGGACTGACCCCTGTCTGTGTGTAACCAGGTTCTGTTTACGCGTCTGGTCTCTGTGGCCTTGTTCTTTGCTTTATCTATTCTTCTTTTTTCTCTCTCTCTCTCTCTCGGCCTCTCTCTCTCAGCCTCTCTCTCTCTCAGCCTCTCTCTCTCTCGGCCTCTCTCTCTCTCTCGCTCTGCCTCTCTCTCGCTCTGCCTCTCTCTCTGCCTCTCTCTCTCTGCCTCTCTCTCTCTGCCTCTCTCTCTCTCTCTCTCTCTCTCTCTCTCTCTCTCTCTCTCTCTCTCTCTCTCTCTCTCTCTCTCTCTCTCCCAGTCTCTCTCTCTCTCCCAGTCTCTCTCTCTCTCTCATATCAAATCAAATAAGCTTTATTGGCATGACGAAAGTATGTTTAAGTATTGCCAAAGCATGAATAAAAGGGAGTAGGGTATAATGATTATACAGTACATGAATTACAGGGAGTAGGGTATAATGATTATACAGTACATGAATTACAGGGAGTAGGGCAAAATGATTATACAGTATATGAATTACAGGGGGTAGCATATAATGGGTACACAATACATGAATAACAAGGGGGTAGGGGGATGTGGGGGTTAGTCGGCATCACTCAGCCTGTGACCGGTGCTGATATAGTGTGCAGCCAGTTAATTGTCGAGTATTTTTGATGCTTGGTTTAATTAATTGTTGTGTATTTTTGGTGCTTGTTTTTTTTTTTAGGTTGCAATTGACTGCCATGGTGGCAAATCATGCCATATTATATCGGCATGGTGTACCACTGTGCCAATCTATGGGTAGAGGGTTGAGGTTGTTGACCCGGGGAGGGTGGTTTGGCATCCCGGGTGGGTAACGGGGGAAGGGGGTTAACCCCTTTGTGACAAGAGGGGGTAACCAGGGTAAGCCCATCTTGTTACCCCTGAGATGGTGGGGTCCCTAGCAGCTACCTAGAACCATAAACCAGGGGCCAGGGATTATACATGTAAAAATAAAGTGACCCCTGCTTTTCCTGTTTACATGTTTCATTTGCCCTAGAAAAGTGAAACTTCTTGTGTAAGTTTTATGTGGAATATTTGGGTCGAAATGCCATTATTTTCTTTACAGGAGTTCGGGGGTCAAAGTTACCGGTAATCCCTTAATTATCCCCGGCGTGCAGGCACCATTTGCCGGTACGTGGGTTGAATTACACTGGGTCTGGCCAGGGTCCCCCACATGCCTGGTTTTCGAGCCCAGATATCTCAGATCCGTTTCCCTTATAATAATAAAGCTCCCCAAAGTCCATAGTTTATTAAAATATGTTTAATAATGTTGTGTGCTTTTACTTTAAATGTGTATTCAGTCAGCCCGGGCATCCATATAGGTGCCAGGGAGTCTGGATAGACATCGTAGTTCAAAGAGGAGATGGGATGTTGAGAGGTGCGGGCTGCTATGTGGCCGGGACAGGGCGGAGTACTGAGTCCGGAGAACAGAGACCCCATGTGAGAAGGACCCTCTGGTCTGCCAGACTCAGTGGAGCCTGCCCAGTAGGTGGCAATGGGTTAACTGGGAGAAGCGGCAAAATGTCGGTGCATTTCCCAGTGGTCTATTCCCAGAGGGCATCCTGAGTCGACTTGGTATGCCCCCTCCTCTGATGTCAGCCAAAGGACAAGCCCCTATTCCTATTGGCTGGTGGGGAGGAATTCCCACACTCTGTTTTGTTGTTCCTCCTACTTCAAAGCTCAACATAGAACAGCGGAAGGTATGTAAGGAGAAGCCCCAGTCAGAGAACCAGACAATCTTGTGACTTGGGACGGTGATGCAAAGGTGGGCTTTTTAAAGTTGCTCTGTTACAAATAGCAGAGCAACCGGCTTCATTTTTGGAGCTAAGAAAGCATGCCTTGCTGAGGCTAAGTCAGACGCAAGGTCCAAGTTCTCGATTTAGAACGCAGCGGACACGGTTAGAGCTTCTAGCCGAAAAGAGGACCAGGAAGCCCAGGTGTATATCCCAGTCAGGGTAAGCCTACCTAAGCAGGCGCCCTTCACCTATTTTATCCCAGATTTTACCTCCAGCGCCCCAGTAAGTGTGTTTTTCATCTGTATTTTGTGTATTCATTGTGTGTACGTGGGTTTACCGAAAATAAACTACATTTTATTCCACTACCTTGTTTTGCTTAGTGAATGATCCCGTTATAAAAGTGTTAAAAGTCCTGGTCTCCTGTGACACCCTTAATTACTAAAGCGGTTACTAACCGCTAAAGTGATTAAGGGGTTGGTGCCCATTCATTTGTTTTTATTGTTAATGTTATGTTGCTGCCACGGAGGACGGGGAGTAAGACGAGGAGGAAGACGAGTACGGCCTTCATCATGTCAGGGGTAAGTGCAACTTTAATTTACTTTATGCTGGCGGGATAATGTTTTCTTTTTAATGGACAAAATAGCTATTATCTCGATCTGGATAGTAGTAATTTTGGCCATAATTGTACTGTATGAGTTGGGGGTGGGGAACGTGTGGAGGAGGTAGGTAGTAGTGTTGTTTTATTTTAATGTTTCTTGGGGGTAGGGGGATTGGGTGGAGGGGGTGGTTACCCCAGGGTGGGTGGTTAGGCCTACCGGGTGGGTAGCGGGAGTGTTTAACCCTTTCATTACCATGGTGGTTACCATGGCTATGGTAGTGAAGGGGTTAACTCCTCCCTCAACCTTCCCAGCAGCCCTAACCATCCACCCTGGGGCAACTATCCCATCACCCACCCCCTGTACTCCCAAGAAAACAAGTACTCAGGTTTAACCCCTTCATTGCCTTAGTAGCTAGCTGCTAAGGTAATTAAGCGGTTTTTATTTACATTTTAATAATAGTGTACTGTCGCAGGGGGTCTGCGGAGCAGACCCGCATTAATTTTAGGTATGGCGACCCTCTACTTCCCGAGTGCCAGACCCAGTGTGGGGTGCCAGTATCCTAGCAGCCATGTTTAAATGTCCACGTGACCGGGACATTTAAAAGGACAGGAGATACCGACACCCCATACTGTAACTCGGGAAGTAGGGGGCCCCCGGACCCGAAATTAAAGCAGTTCAGCTCTGGAGACCTCCTGCTACAGTACACGGTTATTACATTTTAAATAAAAACATTGTGAGCTGTGCAGGGAGATGCAGCTGTCTCTGTGCAGCTCTTACAGACTGCGGCCAGATCGCACGGGGGAGAACTGTGAATAAGGCTGAGATCACATCGCTGCTGTCCCGAGCGGTATTGGCATTTTCCTACCTCACGGATTGAGACTTGTGGAAATGCTTTCAGATTCTTTCTGAATACCGTGATAACACAAACGACAAACCGTTAGATGGGGTCATGCCAAACCGTTCGATGGGGTCATGCCAAACCTTTCAATGGGGTCATGCCAAACCGTTCGATGGGGTCATGCCAAACCGTTCGATGGGGTCATGCCAAACCGTTCAATGGGGTCATGCCAAACCGTTCGAGATGGCTGCAATTTTATCTTAGCTACTAGAAAAGGCCCCATAGTGTATTGAAACACTTTCATTCAGCGTATCAGAGAAATCCTTCTGCTCTTTCTTTTAGGGCCGTGGAGTCGAATTGGAGAGGAGGTGATCGTTTTCTAAGACTTGCTATTCTGAAGCCAGGGCACGTTGGTATGAATGGCTCCCGATAGCATTAACACAGTTCCCTTTTAAATCACTCCAAGCCCTGTAATATTTCCTCCACTTTATTGGGAAAAGGTAGCAGGGTACAGATGCTTGTGGATGGTGTGTATTGGTGATTATTAGTTAGGAACCGGTAAAAAGAGATGGCCTCACCAAGGGTTATAAACAGAGAAAGGTTCTTTACTCACTGTCTCCAGGGTTGAAAAGGAAGTGAGGTGCGGTGTGGGCAAAGGAAAAGTCTAGGGGCAGACCATGTCTGAACAAACAGGAGGGGGGGCAGACTAGCCCATTCTGGTGAGGATCTCAGAGACTGCTGTAGCAGCTCACTGATGTCATGCTCGCAGGCAAGGAGTGCAACATTGTTGCAAGCCACGCAGCCACAGTATGTGTCTGCAGACTCCATGCAGCTGGGAATAAAATCTGACAGGCAGAAACTGCAAAGGAGAGAGGGGGGTGAGTCAGAAATGTGGCTCTTGTTCCATAACACTTGCACAGAGAGACGTTTTGGATTTATAGATTGAAGACTTTAATTCCTGATGGGCTAAATAGACATTGATATTGGTGCTTTCATTTTATGATGCAGTAAAGTACTATTTTCTTTATCTTAGGTCATTGAATGTTCTGGATTAGATTCCGATAACTATGAGATGTTTGGGTCTACGGTGGTCTTTATTTCACTGTGTAATAATGTACTTATCCCAAATTGTTTATGTTTCTTGCAGATGGAAAATCTGTTTTGTCTTCTGTCAGAAAGTGTTAAGATAACATATTATAAAAAGGGATATCTCACATACTGTACACTGCATTTACCAATACTATATGTGTATATATCTTTATGTCATGTTTCCCATTTATTCTTCTGTATCCCTTCCTGACAGATTATTAATGGTTGTAGCAGCATTTAAATCACTACAGATTCAATATCAGATGTAGGGCTTATATGTATTTGTTTTAATATTTGCAGTGACATTATTAAGTATTTTATGGTATTAATACTGTTTTATATTATTGAGTTGTCTACTGTTTTATATTATTGAGTTGGTCTTTTCCACTGTAGTCAGTCTTTTAAGTGACTGTCACGGGAGACCAGGTACTTACACATTTAAAACCGGGATCATATCATTGAGCAAAGCCAATACGTAAAATAAATTGTAATTTATTCCGTAGACACAACACACATTGAATTACAATAGGCGGAAGAAGATACACTTAAATGGGGGTCTGAGAGTCTGGAGTTGACAAACTGACTTTCCTAGTTGAAATAACATCTTTAAAACAGTCCAGTGCTGAAGTGGGGACTTAGAAAATATTACGGTTTAAAAAGTCCTGCAGCCTTTTTCCTTGCCATCTCCGCAAGGCGTCTCTTGGTCCGGTCTGACCCGTTCTTTCCCTTATGGCAAATTGGACTTTGGAATCACTTGGGAACACATAGAACCACATAGCACATGGAACACAAAAGAGAGAACAACAACAGAGAGACTTCTGGGATGGCGACTAGCTGTCTTATACACTTATCCACAGACAGTTAGAGAATTTCATCTGTAACCACTCACACACTTTGCCAGGTTTGTGAAAGCTGGCACCTCTGGCTTCAGAACAGTGAGAGAGCATGTGCACAAACCACCATCTTGCCCACTCACTATGCAAAAACCCAGCGGGATCAGTGCCTCTAAGTCTGGAAAAAGTGACAACTGTCCAGGATGGCCTGTATTTCATCACAGGATTTGGGATACTTAACTCAGCTATCCTGTGTAGAGGGCTTTCACACCTCTGCCAACATGTGTGACTTTGATCCAGGGACCTAGGCATAGACTGGATGGCTCCACACTCTATTAACCATAAGCCCCCCTCTGAGTCTTGCAGGACAAAAGACCTGCCAGATTTAATGTATAAAGTTAAAACACTGCTGCTTAATAAAATATACTTTTATACTCTTCTTTATTCAAATGTGCTAAGTCTATTTGGTGTGGGAGATAGAGTGAAAACCGTAACTATGTTTTTCCCCACTAGCCATATCTCTGTCACTCAATAAATAAACTTCTTATTTTAATAAAAACCTGCTCAGCCTTATCTTAATAAACCCCTCTCAGTTTTATAAATGACTGTAGCATCCCTGAAACCCTATACCAGAGTTAGGGTGACCATACCAACATGCTTGATACACTTTATTAAAAATATCCTAAGTCCTTTTGGTGTGAGGAATGGAGGGGAAAAAAAACTGTTTTCCTTCCCCAGCCACATCCCTGACACTCTGCAAACAGACTTTTTATTGTAATAAAACCCTCTCAGCCTTATATATGGGCTGGAGTAAACCCTTACTCCTTATACCAGAGTTAGGGTGACCTGGGCAAGAACTCGGCAGCCCCTCCTGTTATATTAGGGACCCCTTGACTGTTTCAGGTACCCTTTTCTTCCCTGTGCCTCTTTTTACCCTTTCTGGTCTGTGCTGAAGCAGGACCTCCTAGTTGTGAGTCGCAAGAACGCTTTTCATGGTAGGGTTTTGACCGGAGCACAGCGTTTCAATGTAGACGGGAATCTAACCTGAATCCTGGGTACATTTTTGGGGTCACCAGTAACTTTGGAACCCCGCTAAATAGACGCAATCTGAAAGAAATTTCTCCGTCAAACCTACCCTGAAACTCACCGCCTAGAAATCTCCACTTGCTAGCACTCCTGGAAAGGGTTAAACATAAGAAATTGCAATTGTCGCATTTTTTATCACATGGTACAGTAATGCATGCACAATACACGGGTCCAAGAGCTGGCACTCTAGGACACCCAACACACAGTTCAGGGGCAACCAAGTGGGCTTAACCTTTATTATAAAGCCTGGTTACCCCCTCACCGTCACAGTGACTATCCAATGTCATCAACTGCTGGATGAATTGAATATTTATTGTGAAAGTTGTGAATAAAAAACACAAGTCTGAAGATATGTTTTGCAGAATGACAAATAAGTTTATTGCAGTGTACGGTGCACACGCAGAGGAGAGTTTCAAAATAAAACTCTCCCCACGACATGGTGGCATACAGGCCTTATTTATGCACAAAATGCTAAGCCCACGCCCCCTATACGAGGTTGCGTGTCGTCACTACGTAAACAAAATATGAACATGAACACATCGAGTTAATAACATTATTATGGGATGCATAAATTAAATGATTCAGCAATATTCCTTATACAAGCCATTGCCCTTTCCTCTACATACGGAACTTCGTGGGGCCCCCCCTCGGAATGCGAGACAGTGCCTATCTGTCTCATATTTTCATAACATTGGCACTTTCCTCTTCTGCTGAAGGTCTTGTGGCTTAAGTGAACCGCTCAATATCAATTGGAACTTCAGCAGAAAAAAATGGCTTTTAAATTAACTTCCATACCAACTTTCATACAGACAATAGACAATATCAGGCACCTAAGATGGATGCTGACTCAAAATGGCGGCTTAGATCCCAGTGCTGTTTATGTCAGACCCCCCCTTACGTCATATTCTCACTTTGTCATTATATTGCAACATACATTTTGTGACACATAGCGGTCGCCAATTTGTCGCATACAGTGTGTGTATGTTGCTGCTTTTATGTTCTCACAGTCCAGGGGGAGCATGAAAAAAAAAGGAGAAACGACAACACCAACTCTAAGTGCAGTTGAATGATACACTCCTGAAGCCGTGATTGGGCGAAACGCGTAGAGTGGGCATCCTATCTTTGTGCACAGAAGCGAGTGGAGAAAGCAGGATAGAGGCTGCAAACTCCCAGCTCATCCACAGAAGTCGAGCGAGTGACGTCATCCTTGGGGGACAGAACGTGAGGCAGCAAGCAGCTACCATCGGCTTGTTAGACACTGACCCAGGAGCAAAGACCAGAAGAGCGTTCAGAAGCGGCGGGGTGGTGAGCAGTGCGATGCGCAGTCTCCTCATAACACTTGAGAGTGTAATGTGCCTTTTTAATATTGTTTCATTGTAAGTGTGTTTTTTACACTTTTAATATAAAGTTTTATTTACATACTGATCTGTGCTATGGAGCTATCCCTTTTTTTTACTGAGGTACATCCATCTATCTACTATGTGAGTGACAGCCTGTCCTGAGTTCCTGAGCTCCTGAACACCACAGCATATGTGCCCTTATTGCACTTCCATCTTGTGAGTAGGCATTTATTACAGCCAAGATTTCAGCCTGAGATTTACCCACCTGTATCATTCAACTGCATTTAGAGTTGATGTTGTCGTTTCTCCTTGTTTTTCATGCTCCCCCTGGACTGTGCGAACATATTCTGACGTATTTGGACCCGTGGAGACAGGCCCTACCTAAGGGTTTGAGCATGGAGTTCCGACATCTTTGATTGATTTGTATTTCACATTTATAATTCTAGTTCATTCTGTTGTTATTTACAAACTTATTTTTCACTTTAAGAATAATGAGCACGTTTTATTGTTTTGCGCCTTGTATTATCACCTTCACTTGTATGTTGCTGCTTTTAGACACATTTGAATAATGTTTCTGTTTGTTGCACTGATGCATTAATGCAGCCAGATACATGATCATTATAGTACTGTTTAAAATTAATCAGAGCATAATTAGGCTCTTTTTAACTTATTAAATTTTATACATTATATAGCAAATTTATGAAGTTATTCTTTTTGGACACCTTTTTGATTATTGTTCTTGTTTAGGGATGATGCACTTATGCATTGGCACAGCCAGATACATTATTACTACGGTGCTGTTTCAATACTTCAGAGCATAACTAGGCTCTTTTCAAATTGACTATATTTATTCAACTATTATATATTTTATTTGTTAGTAAAACTACATGGAGATATACAGTATATATATATATATATATATATATATATATATATATATATATATATATATATATATATACACTGTATATCTCACACACAAAGGGGGAAAGACGCCAACACTACTGCTGCGGCACAGTTTATTCGAGCATTTGCCCGTTCTGTGCCGCAGCAGTAGCCTGGCGCGCGCCCGAGAGTGACGGGCGCGCGCCGAAGCAGCGGAAGAGCGCCCTCCGATCGGGGCGCTCTCCCTACCGCTGCCGGGTCCGCCGGGTCCCCCGGAACCCCCTGCCGCTGTCCCGCGATCGCGGGACACCAGGGCTCCCTCGGGGAGCCCCTGGACGCGCATGCAGGGGGCGCACGCTCCCGAAGACGCGTGACCGCGCGTCTATGACGCGCGGCACGCCGAGGGGCGGCCACTAGCAAGCCGGGAAATCTCCCGGCTTGCGGATCTGGCCGCAGTGTAATAAACTGTGTCGCCAGTGTATATAAATACAAAGGCTAACTCAGAACCCAAAAATAAGTATAATATTAATGTCAAAGTTATCACAATCAAAACAAAAAAGAATAATATAATTATCAGGGAAAAACCTGGGACTGCTAAGGGATAAAAATATATAAACACACAAAAAGACTGACAAGATCCCTATAAAGAGCACTCACAATAAGCCTGAAATAACTAAATGAAAATAAGAAACAAAAACCCGGAACCAGAGTCAGCAAGGAAAATACGGCAAAGATTTTAATGAGAAACAGTGAAACACACTAACATTTAAAACATACATAAACTAATGCCAGCCAAACAAAAAATAACAAGCAAGAAGAGGATATGAGTATAAATATACAAAATATGCTATATAAAAAACTGAACTAATAAGCCAAAAAATATCTCAACTAATATCCAACCAATAAATGGAAAGATACAGATCAGCTAAAAAAGTAAAGACACCCCTAAATAATCCTACAGTAACTACCAGAAAGTAAGAGAAAAGAAAAACTACATCCTAAACTCCAATACAAATATTAAATCCAAAAAACGGGTAGTTTTTTTTTTTGAGTCACCTTGATAAAGAGCTCACGCTCGAAACACGTTGGTGGGGGTCCCTTGTACCCCGTAATGCAGCTGTATTTGTTTGCTGGGTCCATTAAATAACTTTTTTAGGGTAAAAGCTCTCCTTGACTTATTTACAGTTTTTTGCTTTTTCCTGAGCAACGGTGCCTGCTTTTTCTTTGCCCTCACGTTTATCCTTATTAGAAAAATCGGACGCACACCCCCATTTGGCGGAAGAAGATTCTGGAACAACACCTACTCTTAAAAGTGAGTCATTTATATCTTTGGCACAACTCCACTCTGATAATTTATGTTGGGACACTTTCAACAATAGTGTGGCCCCTTACTGCAGTGTTTGTGGGGGCCTTAGCCCACTAGTCAGATTGTATGGAGGAGGGATTATATTGGACTGTTTCCCATTTATTCTATCATCGGGGGTCATCATCTCAGGAACAATATATATTATTGAATTGAACATTAAGTCTGTTGAAATTCATACTCTGAAGGTTTTTCTTAGAATCACCACACATTTCCGTTTTTCTTCGGGATTCTGAGACTGCGGAAGTGACACAGAGTGAGAATTGGCGGCAGACTTGGATGTAGTAGCGCTTTATTATGGTATATCAAAGCTAGGAAGGATTCTGAAGGAAATTGAGATATCCCTGGGAAGATTCCTGAGCCCATTCAACTGATCTGTTTTCTTTATCTTTAAATTTTCGGATTCATTCTGCACTCCCCACATCACAAATAAATCATGTTGTGAGAGCCAGGTTTGTGTTAGGGAAAAGAGGTGAAGAGATTGAGCGCAGAAGAGGTCATGTACAACAGATAAAAAAAAATATGTTACTATTACAACTTCTATTGGGACATGACTAAAAAGGGATATGACTGGTCCTGAAAGCTTGCACTCTTTTTGATGACAGAATAGACACTCAAGAAAGGCTCAAAAGAACCCCATTAGAATGCAGTCTTTGCTGTTGTATACAGATTGTAGGCAGAAGTAGCCTATTGATGTATATCCCAGAATATTGGACAATATGGTCAAAAAGAGAGGGTTAAAAGTAGAAAAAATAAATTTTTTGTTGTTAAAATGTATTTTTTTTTTCTGTTTTAACCCTCTCTTTTTGGCCAACAGCAAAGAGTGCATTCTAATGGGGTTCTTTTGACCCTTTCTTGGGGGGTCTATTCTGTATGGTACATATTATTTACCTCTATGCACCTGCTACCTCTTAGGACATATCACTATAGGAGAGCAGTCTGATTCATCCGTTGTACTCTTTTTTTTTTTTTTTTCAATTTTTTTTATTGTTTTGGAGAGACATAACAAATATATAGTCTTGGAATACATGTGATGTTTTAACAGTGTCACTTGTCCATACAATAAAGGGCATTAACAGTTCGTCATCATTACTGAAATAAAATATTTACTATAACACGGTTTTTTAATAAGTGTGGTCTGTCTTCTTATTTCCGGTTGTGTTAGGGAAGCAGCCGCTTCCGTAGGCGTCTCTCCTGAGCTTAACAAAGGAAAGAGAAGAACGTAGAAAAAAAGAATAAGAAGGGGGGAGGGGTGGAAGGGGGGGGGTAGGTATGAGCCAATTTGTCTGGTCTTTCTGTATTTATTTCTATGGGGTCCCTAGTTTCCTGGCCATATTTCCCAAATTTTGTGAAATTTGTCAGTTTTCTGGCTCAACTGTGCTGTGAGGAGCTCCATCATCTTTATTTCCCTTAGTCTCCATAGGACCATCTGCCTAGAAGGTGCATTCACCTTTTTCCAGGCATCCACAATAACACAGTGGGCAGCCATCATTACATGAGTTATCATGCTACTTTCTGCCGTTCCTAATTCATCTATTGGTTTGGCCAGCACCATGGTCAGCGGTTCCACCTCAACCTCCACCCCTACTTTTAAGTTGTACTCTTTTTGATGATCATTGAAAGTATCACTTCTACCTTAAATGTATTATTTTTTAATGGAAAGAGTTGTTTTTTTCTGTCTACTCTACAGGCTAACACAGTATCATCCTCTACTTGTGTTTAAATGTAACTACTAGAAACCTGATAAATACAGTACAGTAGCCTCCCTCCTCTCTTTCTGTTGTCAATGGATTGCAGTTCCTCACAACACCCAAAGGGCTTTCAACACAATCAAGCACAATCATTATTTTCTGATAACTTCTAAAGCAGATGTCAAATGTAACGCTTTAAAGACTTACATCCTCGGTGCACCCTGACCGCAGTGATGGATTTAACTGTGTCCGAGTACCCTAATGTATTCACACTGGGTTGACGTTTTTGTTAATTTTTCTGTGCTGGTGAACCCTTTGGCCTACACTTCCAACAAAGCTGCAAAGTGTTGAGAAACAATGATGCGACAATCTATTAATTTTACATAGGCCTCTGATGATAAAATTACTCGTTGTCATCGTAAATCATCTCTAGATTGGAGATACCTAGCACTGATGCCTCTACTGTATGTATTACTTCATTTTCCAGCACAAATCTTTTAAGGTTAAAGAGCACCATTTTTAAACTGCTGTAGCAGAGGAGGAAGCTTTATGGATTATGCTGGTGAACTGCAATTACCAAAGTAAGAGTCACTTTGCTGAAGAAAGCCCCTGGGAAAAGACTGAAGATTTGAGGCTCCTGTTTCCACCTTCTTTCCATTATACTGACAGTGCTGAGTACAGATGTAAGCAGGACTCTGCCAGCGATGTCTTTAAAAATGATATTGAGTTTATAACACAGTGATATCAGTTTATAACACATGATATAAGTAGGTTCCTATTTGTGACTAAAGTTTTATAATTAATTGAACTTATTAAATAAATCATGGGGACACTTCATATTATTACACAGTTTAACAAGCATAGACATTTTTTCATTGTTTCTCTTGATTACATTTACTGTAAAAACCTCCTGTATATTTATTTATTTCTCTAACAAATATTTATGAAAAAATTCAGTATAATTTCGGTACTCCTCAAATGTTCACCATTTTTGAATTGTATTATGACATGCTTTATAAATTGGCATTGATCAAAGCAGCTGTGAAATGTCTTATTTGATCCACTAGCGAGTCCCTACCGCATGCAAAGCTACAGTAGTGTATAGAGGTATTTTTATATTGCTGTACATCACTGTACAGTATAAAAGTACTTTACCTCAGTTTCCCTCCATGTGCACCAGTATGCAATTTATCGAGTATAAACAGGAGTATTTACCCTGTGCGCATATATATAATATGCATTTAGGAAATGCCTGCACACTCAGTGTTACGTGTCTTACAGAGGGTGCCTGTGCGAAATATAAACAAATATCCAATTAAAGAACAGACCAGAAAGGACTAATTATCTGCACCAGACAAAATATATGCAAAATAGAGGGTGTTTATTGACCCATAATACACTGATAATTAGACCTTTCTGCTCTGTTCTTTAAATATATACACACACACACAGATGCAGCCACCAATATCTGATGCCTTTCCTGGAAAATACTGTTGCTATCTTACAGTAACTAATGACCCATCGGATTAACACAGCGAGGGTCGGACCTTCAAGGACCCCCACTGTTTTAATCCCATGGGACATTATTCTGGCTGAAGAATCTCACAGAAATGTTGCAGAATTTACTGGGAAATTGTCCCAGATTTTCCAAGGCAAGTCATCGGATACTGGTGGCTGCATCTGTTATATATCTATACTATAATTCTAAGTTGGATTCCGTTTTCCGTTTGTTTGTATTTCAGAAGCATTGAAATCTCACAGACGGCACACGTAGCACCACAAAACTTTCACTGTACATTCTGCGGCGGATTTATAGGTCAGCGCAACTATTTTGAGCTTCCAATGTCACTCGCCTCCCAAATTATTGACATTCTAATGTCAGTAGTAGAGGGGCGGGGGGCGTGGCTACTAAGGGAGGGGGCGTGTCTTTGCCTGGATCGAGCTGTGTGTGTCATGTGCAGTAATTCTCAACCTGGGCTCCGTGGAGCAAAGGGGGGAGGGGATTGCTGCTTTCTTTACATGTGAGCTGAGGGAGGGAGAGAGGTTACTTTTGCTTGCTGCAAACTTTGTGTGTGACTGTGACAGTGTGTGTGACAGTGTGTGGGTGACTGTGACGTGTGTGTGTGTGTGTGTGTGTGTGTGTGTGTGTGTGTGTGTGTGTGTGTGTGTGTGTGTGTGTTGTGTGTGTGTGTGTGTGTGTGTGTGTGTGTGTGTGTGTGACTGTGACTGTGACTGTGACAGTGTGTGACTGTGACAGTGTGTGTGTGTTGGTGTGTGTGTCGGTGTATGTGTGTGTCTGACGGTGTGTGTGACACTGTGTGTGTGTGACACTGTGTGTGTGTGACACTGTGTGTGGGAGAGAGGAAAGAGGAAGAGAGAAGGGAGATTAGGAGGGAGAGGAGAGAGAAGGAGGGAGAGGCAGAGGAGGGAGGAGAGGAGAGGCAGAGGAGAGAGGAGGGAGAGGCATAGGAGAGAGGAGGGAGGCGCAGAGGAGAGCGAAGGAGAGAGGCGGAGAGGAGAGAGGAGGGAAGCGGAAAGGGAGAGGAGAGAGGAGGGGGAGAGAAATCGATCGATCCGTGGGGGGTGATGGGAGATGTAGGGGGGGAGGTGATGGGAGATGCAGGGGGGAGGGGGTAATGTTTAAACCAAAATCATTACAAAATATATACACATTGTTTATTCAAAGTATGAGTCAGTTCTTATTTACACAGCTGCTTTACACATCTATTTTGAGATTTACCCCTGTCGAACATGTGTCATCCAGATAGGGGTTCCCCCAAAATTTAACAAAATACTTAAAGGGTTCCTCCAAACAAAAAGTTTGGGAATCACTGGTCATGTGAGATGTGTGGGGGAGATATGCCAGCAGGGATGGAGGGGAGGGGGAGATGTGCCAGGGGTGGGGGGTTGGCGGGGAGATGTGCCAGCGGGGGAGATGTGCCAGCTAGCGGGGGGAGATGTTCCAATGGGGGGATGGGGGAAGGAAGAAAAGACAGGGAGGAAAAAGCGCATAGGAACTGGGATATGCGAGGGAGCAGCAGCCGCCACTGGTCTGACCTTCCCTCGAGTATCCGCTTTGTTAGAGCATCAGCCGCCGCCATGAGCGACGTCGATGAGAAGCAATTCAAGGGCAGAGTGAGTATACCGAGCAGGGACCCTCCTGTACAGCAGCACCTATTTCATGTGTATATGCGCAGCCCTGTCCCAGTAATAAAACCAATAATACAACCGGAAAGTAGTGTGAATCCGGATTAAACATCCTTTTACGGGTGGCAGGGGGGTTTGCTGTGAGGTGATGGTCGGTGGCTATGAAGTGATGGCGTGTGGGTCTGTCACAAGATGGCTCCTGTCTGCCACACAGAGGAGTGGGGGCTCAGATATATATCCTTGTACACCCGATAAATATACCGCAAAACAAACCACCACATGTCGAACATAATTCGTTTAGTGCTATTGTGTATATTTTCATCTTCAGAGCGAAACTTTCACTGGACATTCTGCTGCGGATTTGGCAGCGAGGGGACATGCCACAGCAGTGCGGGGAGATGTTCCGCCAGCGGGGGGGGGGGAGGGGAGGAGGAGGGCCGGGGACATGCTCCGGCAGCGGGGGGAGACACACACATATACACACACACAGGCAGAGACAAATCTCACCCGCACTATATCCAGCAGCAGGGGGGGGGGGAAGGAGGGGGGGGAGATGCCAGGTACAAAAGCTAGTATATATATATATATATAGTGCTTGACAAATCACCCAAAAATCTACTCGCCGAACCAAAAAATCTACTCGCCACCTAGTCCCGCCTCTAATCCCGCCCCCAACCCCGCCCCCAACCCCGCCTCTAAACCCGCCCCAGTCCCTCATTTAAAAAAAACAAATTCCTAGTAAGAACATTCGTTTTGACATTAGTTTATTTATTGTATTACATTATAC